>NC_136884.1:602500-612500 GCF_949152265.1 Phoxinus phoxinus
CGCCCAGGGAGAGCTGCTCGCAAGCTGCCGATTGGATAGCAGAAAAGAACACAGGACCAATCAAACGCTGACCCACAGAAAATATTTACATTCTTTGATTGTTATTTGGAATTCTAAACATTTAGATTTTTTAACAAATATTCAAATTTTTTGTTAATAAATGTAAATAAATGTAAACAATAATGTACATGATTTCATTATTACTTACATTTTGTGTCTTACTTACACAAACTTACTTTATTTACAAATATATATACAATTTATTTTATGTACAAATTTTACATTCTTGACTATGATTTACAGATAATTACAAATATTTACATTAATGATTATTATGTACAAATATTTATATTCTTGACTTATTTGAGTGAAAAATAATTACATTTTTATTTACAAATATTTACATGATTTGATAAATATTTACATTTTGGGTTTTACTTACAAATATATATATATATATATATATATATACTTTTTATATATATATTTACATTCTTGATTATTATTTACAAATATGTAAAAAAAAATGTATTTACAAATATTCACATTTTATTTATAAATATTTAAATGATTGATTTCTTATTTACAGAGGTTACATTTTTATTTACAAATGTGTACATTATTGTGTAGTGGTTACAGTAAATACATAATTTGTTAGTATTTTGCAAGTGTGTATTTTAAAGTTTACTGCAATCGGATGTGTTTTATTATCCACATTATTTTCTGTGTATTTACAGACAGATGCAGATATTCAATAAGGTGAAATTGTATAGAAACCAGAACTTTCTTTAATATTGGCTCTTTTTCTCACACAAAGTGATCATATAATTCTGAAAGTGAATTTTTTGTTCCTTTTAGAGCATGACTGTATAAATCAGCATAAATCTACTTATAATATTTAGGTTTTGAGCGATATGATGACAGAATTTATTCCAACACACTAACAGAGAGATTAGATTTTATGATTAAAAACAGCAGTCGAGGTCACTAATGCACATATTCAAATGAGCTGCTTCTATTGGTCCATTTCATCTGGATGTTTTTTGACCTCATGCTTTTTCTCTAAATGAGCCCAATTTCACTTTCCATTCCAGCGTAACCGTCGCGTCTGAGAAAAAAGGGTCATTAAAATTACAAATGAGGCCAGAGCTGAAGCTTTGGGTTTAAAGTGACAAAGCGCAGGAAAATAGGGCACATTTTGGGAAGCTAAAAGATTAGATTCAACTTTATAGTCATTGCAGATGTTACAGTACAAGGCTACGAAAAACATTAGCGTCATTTGTAGCAGTTTTTTACATATGTGAACCTGGATCCCAAACCCAGTCTGGAGTCGCACGGGTATATCTGTGGCAATAGCCAACTATACATTGTATGGGTCAAAATTATCCATTTTTCTTTTATGCCAAAAATTATTAGGATATTAAGTAAAGATCATGTTCCATGAAGATATTTTGTAAATTTCCTACCGTAAATATATAAAACATGTATTTTTGTGAGTGAATGCAGCACAATCGTGAACATAAATGCACAACTTTAAAGATGATTTTCTCAATGTTTCGATTTTCCAGGGTCACACTTTCACTTTCCATTCCAGCGTAACCGTCGCGTCTGAGAAAAAAGGTCATTAAAATTACAAATGAGGCCAGAGCTGAAGCTTTGGGTCTGAGTGACGAAGCGCAGGAAAATAGGGCAGCGTTTGGGAGGATAAAAGAGCCAGTTTTCAGGAGCGTTTGAGAGGAAAACTCTCTCACCTTTCCTGGACGCCTCGAAGCTGTCGAACACGTTGATTCTCTGGATGTCGTACGTGAGCGTCGTGTTGGGAAGAAGCGTGCGGTTCCGGTTGATGGTGTTCAGTGCGAATTTAAAGGCCAGTTCTTCTGGTCCAGACGGGCCGCTCTCTATCGACTCGAAGATCCCTCCTGCACACAGTGTTGGGAAAGGTACTTTTAAAAGTAATGCATTACTATATCCTGATGGAGTTTTGGTTCCTTGCCACTGTTGCCTTGGCTTTTGGCTTGCTTAGTTGGGGACATTTCATTACATTCAACAATATTATTGATCCGCCTTACTTACGGTGGACGATGACGCAATTTTCTTCTAGAAACAAACTTTGTTGTATTATTTACATGTTATCACTGTGAAGCTGCTTTGATACACTCTGATACAAGTTACTCCCAAAAAACACTTCACTTTATTTCTCTCAACATGAGGACAGGAGAGCTGTCAGTCAATAAATGTGAACTGGTAACTAGCGTTACTTATTTGAATTTTATTTAACTTAGATATTTTGTTGTAAATTGAAAAAGTATTGCGTTAGTTTAGTAGTTACTTGAAAAAGTAATCTGATTACGTAACTCAAGTTACTTGTAGTAAGTTACAAACAACACTGCCTGGACACACACACACACACACACACACACACGCACACACACACACACACACACACACACACACACACACACACACACACACACACACACACACACACACACAGACAGACAGGCTTCATCTTCTCACTTACACACACCAACGTCAGAGAGAGAAAACAGCATCTGGACACCAAAACACTGAAACTCCCTAAGTGCCGGAGCTTCATCAGTCAAACATCTGCACTCTTATTCTACTAAATCTTTTGTTTTCTTGTTAATCCCTGTGGTGAAAATCAAAAGCGCTTAATGTTGTTTATGTGTCTATGTGGTGTTTTTAATCTGCTTTAACACACACCATGTGTAAGTTCATAAGTGGACAGCATTGCTGAGTATTTTCTGCTTAAAACTGCAGTGAACCAAAGACGGTCTCAAAAACACGTTTGAAATCGCTGGTGTTTCTGACGTCACACACTACCTTGTAACCAATCAGATCAACGTGCAATCGTCAACCAGTGGATCTCTGAGTGAGTGAGTGGAGGCGGGGCTCATTTTCATATTCATAGAACCACGCATACTAAATGAGGCAAGGGTATCGAGTTACATTCAAGATATCATTATTTTTCACAAAAAAACTTTTAAATATGTAATTTTGGTGTTCGAAGATGAAGATTTAGAAGAAATCGAAGATTTAAGCGATCAAATTATTGACTACAGGGGGACTTTAATTTTTTGTAATTTCTTTATGTGCTTTTGTCATTTTATTATTATTTTTTTCCAATATTGCTATTAAGGTTTAATTTATTAAATTTCTCATTTAATTTCAATAATCATCTTAAGTTTAACGTAAAATTTTCTCTCAAGTTCATCTTTACGTACTAAAATAACTAAAACTAAAGAAAAAAAATGCAATTCATACGGTGCAATCACAAAATTCTGGAGATCAAACTAAATTTAATCAAAGCATGTTTTTTTTACATTCACTTTTAAGGTTTTAAAACGTGTTTGAAAATCATGTAGTGAGAATGTGAGCAGGAACATATGTTTTTGGTCATTAAAATAAGTTAACAAGTTTAAATAAGTTAACAATTTATTAGATATTTATTTATACAGTGAATTGAATTACATTTCAACAGATGACAAAATTACTACATATAATTTGACATACAATTATGAGTGTTTTCTGTAGAGCTGCTTTATAGTGACAAATGTTGCCGTTATTGAACTGAACTGAATCAACATGGATCTGAATAATGTCTCTTCAGTCTTATGTAGAGCTGCTTCATTCCTGAATCTTTAGACACTCTTCAGTCTTATGTAGAGCTAGGGCTGGGTGATAAAACGATAACGATAATTATCGCGATATAATTTTTCTCGATAAAACGATATCAAGAGCTCGAAAAATGTTCGATAATGTTTTTGCGCCAAAAGCGGAACGAATCTCATTTGAACCGCGCGCGCCACACGGACCGTTTATCCGCTCGGCTCAAAGTCCAAACGGCAGCGCGAGCGCGAGCTCACTCGAGCAGACGCGTTTACTCTGATCGGTCTCGGTCACTAGATCCAGTGAGAGCGCTTGAATTCAGCGAGGAACTCAAATGTCTCAGTGATTTAAACCAGTTTAAAGGCAGATGAGACCGCGCTGACGAACAGGAGAAGCACTGTGTGCAACGATACAGTCAGAAGCTTCTCCGTCTACACATTCCCATCATTTACCACGGATTTAACGTTACTGTAACGTTAGCCTAGTAATATTAACTGCACCATGAAATGTGGGATATATATATATATATATATATTGAATTGTATCATATTATTAATGTATACAATGTATTAAAGGACTAATGGAATATAATTACAGTTTTTAATAATGTATTTAGGCTACTGGTTTTCACAAATACCATAGAAACCATAAAGTTACATTTTATCTGTGGTTATCATGATCTAAATGCATGATGCTGGATGACCAATGGTTCATTTTAATAAAACTAAAGAATATTACATTTTACCAAATACAAATATTTTTTTTAACAGATTTTACTGTTTTTGTTAATGAACATAAATTGTATAAAGTAAATCTGCATCCTAACTCAAGCTAATACTACTGAAATAAAGATATTTATTTTGTTAAGGAAAAATGTCAAATGTTTGAATGTTCTACCTCGGATTTGTGAATGTTCACCTGTTTGGCAAGTGTTTGTCATGATATGTTCTGACAATAAAGAGTAGTTTAAAAACACAACGCTCTGGTTTCTACAGCTTTCACTTAGGAGTACAAATCTGTCTTTAAACTTGAAATAAATAAAGATTTGACATTTATCGATAATTATCGATATCGACTGATATAAAAAAAAATATCGTGATATTTTTTTTTGGCCATATCGCCCAGCCCTATGTAGAGCTGCTTCATTCCTGAATCTTTAAACTATCTTCAGTCTTATGTAGAGCTGCTTCATTCCTGAATCTAAATATGTCTTATATTTGATGATAAAGTCTGCATAATTGATTCTGTTCATTACCATGAAGCCACTTTTGAAACACTCAGCTGGATAAATAAAGATGACTTAATGTGACTTTGGATAAAAGCTCTGCTAAATGCATGTAAAATAAATAAAACGAATGCATCTGACCACATCTGCATGTAACAGACTGTGATCGGCCCAAAAGGGTGTGAATTATTGTGGAGATGAATTATGCAATGAGAATAATTGCTAATATCTGTGTCTTTATCGCTCTCACCGCCTCCGTCTGCAGGAACACACACATATTCATAATCATGGCGATAAGTGCAGCACAAAGCTTGTTTCTGCTCTCTGAGTGGATCATTATCTTCTCCTGCTGAATCTGAGGTGTTAATGTGTGAATGTGTGAATCTGCTAATGATTACAGTCACTAAAACACTCTCTCAGACAGAGATGAGTGAAACTAGACACGCACTGGTAATAAATACTGAAAATCTCTCCCAACTAATGCTGTAAATACACAGGGATCACTCGTACATTATATTATCAGATGTTAAAATTAACAACAGAGCCCAAACTTGTATATTCAGCTGCTATTTATTTTCAAGTATAATAATTAGGGCTGGGCAACGATTAATCACATCCAAAAAAAAAAGTTTGTGTTTACATAATATATGTGACCCTGGATCACAAACCCAGTCTCGAGTCGCACGGGTATATCAGTGGCAATAGCCAACAATACATTGTATGGGTCAAAATTATTGATTTTTCTTTTATGCCAAAAATTATTAGGATATTAAGTAAAGATCATGTTCCATGGAGATATTTAGTAAATTTCCTACCGTAAATATATAAAACATGTATTTTTGTGAGTGAATGCAGCACAATCGTGAACATAAATGCACAACTTTAAAGGAGATTTTCTCAATGTTTTGATTTTTTTGCTCCCTCAGATTCCAGATTTTCAATAGTTGTGTCTCGACCAAATATTGTCCTATCCTAACAAACCACACATCACTGGAGATATTATTTATTCAGCTTTCAGATTATATCCAGGGTCACATATGTGTGGGTACTGTGTATAATTATTTTGTATATATAAATACACACACATGCATGTATATATTTAAGAAAAATGTGTTATTTATACATAAATATTTATATATAATATAAATATTATGTAAATATACAGAATATACAGTATATACATGCAAATATTTATTGAATATGCTGTCAATGATTGTAAATAAAGACAAAAAGACTAAAATCAAAACAAAAGCAAGTTCAAGCTGCTAAAAAACAGATGTAGACTTTCAGGAATTTTCCAGTTGAATCTCTCTCTCTCTCTCTCTCTCTGAGTAATTATGATAAAGCTGTTATCTTCAGTCTTTGCGGAGCTAAAACCATGAGTCGAGTTGATGTTATCCGCCTGCGAAGGTAAAATGTCAAGCTTTCGCTCGCTTTCATGCAGCTCTCAGATCAGTGTTCAGAGGATATTAGATATTACAGTCATATTTCATCTGCACTGACTCCTCAGAATCAAACCCAGAACATCTCAGGCGCCGTCTCGACTTATTCAGATGCTCTCGTGTGATCTGAGCTAAAACTAAAACAATTATTCAACTTCAAAAACAAAACGAAAGAAATCTGACCTGTTTCATTGAAGCATGACTGACAGATATACTGCGTTTTATGTGCATTTCAAATACATAAATCCTATATTTAGCAGGGGTGTAACGATCACGATACTGAACTCACGATACCATATTACGGCGATACTCCAAGACACATGATAACAAAAATGTGCTGTTGATTAAAATGCTAAATTTGATATTACATTGTGTGTGTAAATGAATATTCTTGGACTTGATGCTGGAAACCCAATGTACAATAGAGACACCAGAATAACAATATTCATGATCCTGAAGCTGAAAATACTGAATTATTTTAGACGAATGATCTCTGTCACTGACTAGATATATTTAAATAATATAGGCCACTTTTACTGGTAAAAGACATTTGGCATTATCAGGACCCACAAATATGCATTATTATTATTACTATATATATATTCAACACTATATATAGCAGTCTAATGTAGTACTGACACTAAAACTCTGAAAACTTGAATTTTTTCCTCACACAGTAATTTTTATTTTGGGTGAACTATCCACGATACATATTGATGCATTTTTGAATTGCAATATATTGTGACACCTCTAATATTTAGGCCAGTGTTTCAAGTCTAAAGGATAACAACTTGCATCAATCCAGATCTATATACTAATATAGTGAGGATTTTAGAACAGATGAAGAGATACGATTTGCTGACTGTGTGAACACACACACACACTGACAAACACACCGACACAGACAGCTTCTGCTTACACACACACACACACACACACACACACACACGCACGCACGCACAAACTGATGGAAATTTTCCTGATCAAAGTCTATTAAAAAAAATTACTATTGATGAAATGTTTGTTTTGATCAATAGTTAGAATTAAGAGTGGTGATTACGGCTGAGTGAACCAACAATGTACTGTAGAATTAAAGGAGTAATTCTGCTCTTTTCCGTTTAACGAATGTTAATATAAAATAATGTTGAAATAAAGACTAAAATACAAAATAAAATAAATATAAAAAATAAAATAAAATGATATAAATTAAATAAAAATATAAAATATAAAAATTAATAAATCTTTAACATCAGGATTGCCTTCTTTGTGTCTTTGATTTTTTTATGAACTTGCAAACTGCCTCATCTCATGGTTTACGGCAAAACTATCATTTCTGTTAATTAAAATAAAGCTGAAATAAAATAAAATGTAAACGTTAGTTGAAAAACTATAGAAATGTTGCCTTGGCAAAAAACTGAAACAAGTTTAAGTTGAAGCACTAAAATTGTTAACTCAAAAATAAAAATAAATTAAACCTAAATAGCAATATTTTACAAAAAGAAAAACGAATGAAATGACAAAAGCACTTAACTCACTAAAAATGAAAGTTAGATTAACATGGAAAAAAATATATAAATATTAATAAAACTATAATAACACTGGGTAAAACCAAGCCAACAAAAATATGAAAATATTCTTATATACTTACTTTATTTATTAGTAAGAGCTTCAAATGCAAACATAAGAATAAAAACTGTTTGGTTACCAACATTCTTTAAAATATCTTGTGAACGAACTTTAGAATGACTTGCAGGCGAATGAAGAAAATGATGAATTATTGGGTGAACGATCCCTTTAATCTGCGCTCCCTTCCCACAATGCCCTGCAGAAACACCACAACAGGAGTGAGCGTGGAAACCCTGATGAGATCAGCATCGGTTTCATTCGTGACCTTTTGAGCGTCTCAACACGCGCAAACACTGATTCAATCATCAAACACACACACACACACACGCTCTCTCTCTCGACCTTTGACCTGTGTGGCTCCCAGGGTTCGGTCCGTCACACTCTCTCTGTACTTCAGCTGCTGATCTCATGGGTGTATTAAAGGAATATTTCATAGACAAAGCAAACGTTCTGTCATTACTGACTCTGAGGAGACGCTAGAACAGCGGAAGCTCGGAAGGGTTTGTGAATAAAGTGCACAGAAGCTCATATTAATCACGGGAATCAGCAGAAATTGATCACAAACGACAGTCAAACTTTGCAGTCATATTTAAAACTATATATAAATGATAATTTACATATCAATTAGGTGTCAGAGTTATGTTTAGTTTCATTGTGTCTTCGTTCTGTGTGTGTGTGTGTGTGTGTCTGGAAACACCGGATCAATCCTCCTCCCTCCACTCTCGCTCAGTCTCTCTCTCTCTGACTCATGTGTGTCACGAATGCTAATAGCCGATGGATTTCTTCTTTGCTCTTGAAAGCTGTGGTTATATTTTTAAACCGTGAAAGGTGTGATTTGCTCCTGGAGAAATAGTTGAGGCCGTCTCTTCTCACACACAGCTTTGAGTCTGTTTGTTCCTGTTAAGACGAGGTTGTCGTGAAGCAGAAGGACACAAACGTAAAGCTCCTTCCTCATCACATCTGAACATCTTTTGTTTGGTACGGTATTATTTGCAGTAAAGATGCTTAGAAACGTGATGAACTCATAAAACTGACTTGATTTGACATGTGAAGCCAATAAACGGCAACATTACTCGTCTGTACAACCACTTCCTGATGCATCATTTATTACTTGGAATCATGTATTATATAATAATACAAATGATAAAAAAATTAAAGATTAAAATAGTTATAAATAAATATTATGTTAATAATACATTATAATAATACATTCAATCATATGTATTATTAATAAATACATATTTAATTTATTGCTGTAAAAGTAGTTATATTATATAACTTTTATATAATATGATATAATGTAATAGAAATTATGTATAATCCATATAATAACATTCAATTATCATACATTTATAATATAAATAATATAGAAAAATAAATAAGAAAGAAAATAGAGAATATATAGAAAACAGTAAAAAAAAAAAATTGTAATAGGGAAGCCAGGTCTACTTTACAACCATGTTTTTTACTTTCTTTATTTTTTCTCCCCGTCAGATTGTGACTCCCCTGCTGGATAAGGAAACGCAATATCACGTTTTTTTTTTTTTTTTTTGATTGCAGTGCTTATTTCCCCCTAATTTGGATGAAATAATGGGATTAACACATAAACGGCACAAATACTTCCACATTTCATCCAGAAAATGTACAAATACAAAAACACCTAGCAACAACCTTGCAACACACTTTAGTCATGGCAACACCTTAGAAACCAGAGCAATGTCCTTGCAACACCCTTTCATCATGGCAACACCTTAAAAACCACAGAGCAATGCCCTAGCAACACAGTGTTGTCATGGCAACACCTTAAAAACCACAGAGCAATGCCCTAGCAACACAGTGTTGTCTAGGGCTGAACGATTTTGGAAAATAATCTAATTGCGATTATTTTTACCAATATTGCGATTGCGATTTAATATACGATAATTTTTTTTATTATATTATTCAACAAACACAAGCAATAAATCACTGTAAAATATGGGTGGGAATCTTTAGGCACCTCATGAGCCGATCAACTTTTTTTATTTATTAATGAATCTTATTAATAAAACTTTAAATATTTATTTAATTACATATGTAA
>NC_136884.1:620000-627500 GCF_949152265.1 Phoxinus phoxinus
GAACGTTCCCAGCTAACAAAATATTACAAGAACGTTTTGCTAACATTCCAAAACCGTTCTTTTTGAATGTTCCAAATGTCCAGTATTTTAAAACGTTTAGGGAACATTAACATCGTATCATTCTTCAAACATTATGAAACATGTAACAACATTTAAACACCGTTAGATGAACATCTGGACCGAAACATACACTGTAAAAAAGTGGCAAACCCATAAAATCTACGGGTTTATTTCCTTTAAGCAAAATATAATTCATTTTTTCTTTTGATTACGGATTGAAAAGACCAGAGGTGATTCAGCAGTTCACTAGACTAGATAGATAGATAGATAGATAGATAGATAGATAGATAGATAGATAGAGAGAGAGAGAGAGAGAGAGAGATAGATAGAGAGAGAGAGAGAGAGAGAGAGAGAGAGAGAGAGAGAGAGAGAGAGAGAGAGAGAGAGAGAGATTGAGTGAGCTATTCAGGTAAAGATAAATGATTTGCGTCTGGAGGGTCTGACACACACACACACACACACACACACACACACACACAGAGAGATGCACAAGAGGTCCCTGAGGGATTAACAGTGTGAAGATGCAGATGATGAAGTTTGTCACTCAAATAACTGCAAACACAAACACACACACACACAAATCCAGAGAAATTGACTGTTGAGACACACACCATCTGTGGGATTAGCATAATTATGCAAATAGGCAAAGAGGGTGTTATGGGTCGACTGAAAAGGAAACAATCCACACACACACACACACACACACACACACACACCTATATATTTACAGTATATACTGTAAGTGTCCGAAGTGTGTGTGTGTGTGTGCGTGTGTGTGTGTGTGTGTCCCTGCATGTTACACTTATACACCAGTAGGTGGCAACAAATTACCGATGCTGAAAAATCTTTATAAGTGACTCACTGAATCATTGATTCATTCGGATACACTGATTCGTTTGGGAAAGTGAATATCTCAGGATTGATTCTTAATTTAATGAAATAAACGTCACTGACTCTTTCTGCAGGTTACATCAATCGTTATGAGCAAATCACTGAATCATTCACTCAACTGATTCATTCAATGTTCACTGAAAGTTCAAATTGTCCATTTAAAAACTTGTTTCTTGGTTCTGTAAACGTTAAGAGAACAGTAACATTGTATACAAACATTATAGGAACGTTACTTTTGAATCTGAACGTTCTAAAAAAACAAACATCTAAATAAAACATTTATGTATAAATAATGTTTTTGTTCTAACGTTCAGAGAACATTATTAAAGAGCAGATAACTCTGAACAAACGTTTTATTAACGTTACTGGAAGAAAGTTTGATCATAACATTGAGAAAACGTCTGAGGAATAATTGAGAGATATTAAAGACATCGGATCTGGGATTTCCCTGAACTTCTTCTTCTCCCTCTTTCTCAGTGTGGGACTCAGTGATGCGGGTACCATGGTAACAGGACACTCATGGTGTGAGCGAGAGATGACACACACACACACAAACACAAACACACACACATGATTCTCCGCACATCTGTCCTTTAGCGGAGCTCTCATGACCGTCCGCTCGATTATAACGCAGAATAAAGCATCATACAGCAACTGTGTGCGTTATTCACCGGCTCCAGTGAACATACAATTACGCAAATCACACAGATATTGGGTAAAATCATCCATTTTTAACTGAATAATTGATTTATATTCAATATATATCAATATATAATTGAATGAAATATTTATTTATAATCATGAATTGATTAAATGAAAAAAAATTGCCTTCTAAATGAAGGATAAATATGATGCTAATAAAACATATTGTGTGTGATTATGATGTCTTAAAGGTGCAGTAAGCAGTTTCTGAGAAACACTGTTGAAACCACAAAACACACTTGTAGCCAATCAGCAGTAAGGGGCGTGTCCACAGACGAAGTGGGAGGAGCCTGTGCTGCCCAGTGTGTTTGTGAATTTGGTGGCGGAGCTATCAAGTTAAGGGTGTGATCTTTTTGGGTAGGGGCGTGTCTACGCATGAAGTGGGAGGAGCCTGTGCTGCATAGTGTGTACATGCATTTGGGGGCGGGGCTACCAAGATAGGGGTGTGATCATTTTGGGTAGTGGTGTGTCTATACATGAAGGGGAGGAGCCTGTTCTGCATAGTGTGTACGTGTATTTGGGGGTGGAGCTATAAAGTTAAGGGTGTGATCCTTTTGGGTAGGGGCGTGTCAACGCATGAAGGGGGAGGAGCCTGTGCTGCACAGTGTGTACGTGCATTTGGGAGCGGAGCTGTGAAGATAGGAGTGTGATCCTTTTGTGATTGGTAACTTCTAATATAGTTTCTGAAATCGCTTAATGCTGTCTAGATTTGCCGCAGATCTAGTATCAGACGCCTGACTGCACAAACAGAAGTGGATATCCCATTGACTGCAGTTCTCTGGAGGAAATGATTCATTTACACGGAGATCAGATCACACCTGCTGCGCCGCTGCTTGTTCTCTGTGATACGAGATCCTGCTTCTGGACACTCTCATAATTCACCAATTAAGAGCTTCAGTTCTGCTTTTAGGATCAAACCAATTGAATTACAAATGGATCAAAACAAGAGTTTCTCATGAAACTTTGAGTGTATTGTACAGTGGAGACAAGTCTACATCTCAGTGCCCCAAACAACTCAAATTCACAGATCTCTTTAATATCTCGATCCTGAGCATAAACTGTTCAATATATGGTTACATTATTATTAATAATTAGTGCTGGGCAATAATTAATCGTATCCAAAATAAAAGTTTGTGTTTACATAATATGTGTGTATAATTATTTTGTTCATATAAATACACACGTATGTATTAACACGTATGTATGCATTAAAGAAATATTTGCATGTAAATACTGCATATATATTTATATATCATTATATATAATTAACACATTTTTCTTAAATATATGCATGCATGTGTGTGCGTGTTTATAAATACAAAATAATTATACACGATACACACACATATTATGTAAACACAGACTTTTATTTTGGAATAGTAATTAAAGTATATGAACATTGTTCTTTAGCCTCAGAATATCGATTTATCACTCATTTATTGATATCCCATTTGTATTTTAATCTATTTTTATTAGGGCTGTCAAAAGATTAATCTTGATTAATCACATCCAAAATAAGTTTGTGTTTACATAATATATGTGTGTGTACTCTGTAGAATTATTATGTATAAATACACACACATTCATGTATATATTTAAGGAATAATTGCATTTATATAATGTATATACATTTATGTAATTTATATTATATATAAATATTTGATATATAAATATAACAAAATTTTCTTAAATATATACATGATTGTGTGTGTTTATATATATATAAATAATTATACACAGTACACACACATATATTATGGAAACACAAACTTTTATTTTGGATGCGATTAATCGCGATTAATCTTTTGAAAGCCCTAATTTTAATTTATTTACACATTAACACAACTGAAATCTCCATTAAAGTCATCATGAAAGGGAAGTTGCGCACTTCTCTCCTCTATTGTGCCGTATCTCGAGAGAAGCGCTTCAGGAACAAGAACACATGTGGGCGGGGCTTGATTGTGTCCGTGTGGAATTGATTGGATGGTTGTGGTTTGCTATTGGCTGATCTCATGTGAGTGACAGGTTATAGCCCCGCCCACATCATCAGAGACGAGAAGCTGCAAGAGGGACTTATTCTCATTCAAGATTACCAGGAACATGAGTTTAAATGGATAAATAATGTATCAAAAGCTGCAATATTCCATAAAAAACAACAATTGTCAGCTTTGATTTCACGGTGACTTCAAGCTTTGCAAGAGCAATGAAGCGTTCCTCTGGAGAGAAGCACACGTCGAGAGTGAGAAACAGCTTGGACTGCAAACCGCTAACAGCTTGAAGCAAAGCGAGTTGGCAGCGAGCGCGACTGAGGCGCTTCACACACACTTGTGTTTCTGCGTTCCTCAAGCCGAATGACGTTTAAAAGCTCGTTTCTGTTCCAAACATCTTATAAAACACGACGCAACGAAGCCGTGGAATAATATAACACGCACTAGATCAAATCAAGACTCTTAATGTACAGTGTGCGCGCTCATGTCACAAGACTTCATGAAGAAGCCATATCTGCAGTGTTCACACACTCAAACTCCCTGCAAACCCGATCCAGTCGAGCTCCCCGAGGGCTTATTGCAGTAATTATGATTTTCATAAACCCCTTTGTGAGCGTCTTACGCAGAGGAAAGCTCTCTGCATTGGATCTGAACCCCAGAATGATCGTGGCGAAGCTGTGGTTCTGCTCGGGCCGGAGGATTAATCATCAGAAGCGTCTGCACACGACACTCTCAGAGAGAAACCACGTTTAGTAGCGCTGGCCTCATCACAAAAGAGGTTTCTAGGTCATTAGTGTTCCATAATTAGATTCACATTTATGTTTTTTGATTTGGCAGATGCTTTTATTCATAATTCACCGGCAAGCGTGTTTAGAAACACACCGCAAGAGCCACAAAAACAAACTGGACATGTTTTGATTTATAAAGAAAAGCAGATTTTCTTGGAAAACTTCCACACACTGACCTGTGGAGCTACTTTTACTTCTAATTTAATTTTTATTTCATTTCTTTAAATGAAAAAATAAAACCCTACCCTATATGTATAATATATGGTCCCTATATAACCCTATATTCAACCCGATCTCACCAAATGCGTCTATATAGCACGCAGTGTGTTTATCGTGTAATATATACGCGAAAATGAGTTTTTACGTGCATAGTATACGCATGGATAGCACATGGTTGGGTTTAGGGTGGGGTAGGGTGCGTGTGTATTATACGCTTGGGTAGGATTAGTGGTGTGGGGTGCGTGTGTATATCACGAAATTAAGTGCGTATCATATGCACGCGCAAAACTGCGTATCATATCCACGTAAAAACTCATTTTCGCGTATAAATTGCACGATAAACACACTGCGTGCTATAGAGACGCATTTGGGTGAGAACAGGCTGCTATATTATAAATGATTATAGGCTTTATATATACAGTAGTTATAAAAATGATTTACCCCCATTGCAAATCAGGATTATTGGTCAAATGTCCAGACTTCCAGCGGTTTGCAATGAACAAATCAAACTAAACTCATTGAAGTTACTCAAGTGTTTCCCCAAATTCAACTGAAAACGCAACTT
Source organism: Phoxinus phoxinus (assembly GCF_949152265.1). NCBI lineage: Eukaryota > Metazoa > Chordata > Actinopteri > Cypriniformes > Leuciscidae > Phoxinus > Phoxinus phoxinus. The sequence goes on from NC_136884.1 coordinate 625,214, forward strand.
TTAATGACTTTTAATGAAAGTTATTCACCCGCTTCATGGCGAGCATCTTTAGCACTTAGTGGAACAACTTCTGCTATTCTTCCTCCTCAGGACACACCGCTGATCCCGAGGGACGAGAAGCTCCAGTCTTTCTGAACCGGCTTTCTCAGAATCTGGTTGCAGCCGTTGACATCTGCCTTTTCTTTCAACTCGCAAACTATGCTTCCAACGGCGTCTCGAGGAACATTTAGTGCCTTCGCTATCTTTGTATCTCCTGTTCCTTGTTTGTGAAGGGTGATGATATCTTCTCTTAACTGTTTGGACCATATGTCTAACACGCAGTGGAGCGTGGCGCTCGATAAACTCTCCAGTTGAGATACGTCATGTGTTGTGTCTCCAGCACACCTGGTGCCGCTCATGAACCCGTGATGAGTGAGACTGTTCTGCAGATCTGTGCTGTGAGGAGTGTATACAGCGGGGGAGTACATGTGAGACGGCAGAAATTGTGAATTTTCAGTTGAATTTGGGAAACGTGTGGTGTTGAGCGATTCTTACTCTTGTTTGATTTGTTCATTGCAAACCGCTGGAAGTCTGTAAGCGTTGTAAACCTGATTTGAACAGTTCCACCTTCACACGGAGCGGATGTCCCCGTTCACTGAGCTCCGGACGGCTCAAGGACGCACGCGTGTGCCGCTGACTGTATGAGGAGTGTGTATGAATGCAGAGTGTGAGATGATAACTGAGGAAGAGGAGCTCAGATCCCAGCAGGAGGAAGACTCACCGTGACCTGCTTACCTTCATCAGCCTCACACAAGCCGGACTCCTCACTGACAGCGCCTGGATATCACGACTCGTGCTGTGGATGAGAAGAGAACAGAGGAGTAAAGAGATGAATAAAAGAGAACCGCTCACTGTACATCTACTGTATGTATGCCGTACTGAAGCTGAGAAAAATATGCTGTAGGAACGTTTACTTAATGTACGTTTATGTATTAAGTTATCAAAACATAATTCTGAATGTTCTCGGAATTATTGAATACATAAAATGTCATAATTGTCTACGTTTCAAATGTCTACGTTATATTTATGACATAAGTCGAAATTGGCATTTAAAGTCAAAATGATGACTACGAAGTTATAATAATCAACTTGACATTTAAAAGCAAAATTATGACAACAAAGATCTCACACACTCACACACACACACACACACACACACACACACACACACACACACACACACACACACACACACACACACACACACATATTCTCTCACACACATATAAGTTAATAATAATACAAATATTTGATTATATAATAATATATTGATTATTATCCCGAATAATCAAGATAATAATCAAATTGACATTTAAAGTCGAAATTATGGAATAATGTTGTAGTGTAACTGTGTTGTTTGCTCTTGTGAGTGAGTGTGTGAGTCTGAAACGGAGTGTAAATAGTGTGTGTGAGAGAAGGACGCGAGCTGCAGATTCACGGGTCGAGCGGTTTGGCCCCTGAAGAGCGTGACTCCAGCGGCGGCCCTGTGCTGTCATTCATTAGTGCTACAGTGTGTGTGAGCCACAGGGGAGCGGACACACACACACACACACACACACACACACACACCCTCAGCCCTTGACTCCAGTAGAGATGACAAGCAGACCTACAGTCATTCATCATCCTGCGCTCTCTTCCTTTATCTCTATCTCTCTCTCTCTCTCTCTCTCTCTGTAAAGCTGCTGACTTTGAATATTCAGCTCTATATGTGCTATTATTCTCCACACACACACACACACACACACACACACACACACACACACACCTCCTCTGCAGAGGAACAGCACACACTACTGTGACCTACTGACCTCTAACCAAAGGGCAAAGGTCAGATGACATCACTCAATGGAATATTAATAAATATTAATATTAATGGAATAATTTCAAGTATACACTATACCTACAATTCTTGGAAACAGGATGTAATGCAGTGCACAACAATAAAATAAAGGTAGTTTGGAGAGCAGCACTGTTTGGAGAGAGAGAGAGAGAGAGAGAGAGAGAGAGAGAGAGAGAGAGAGAGAGAGAGAGAGAGAGAGAGAGAGAGATGGTCATTTGTGCAGGTGTTCCTCAACTCAACATCTTGACAAGCAATCAATCAAACCTGGCCGCCAGAAACCCTGTGCCGAGACTCACCAAACGACAGCTGTTACCACGGAAACCCCATCAGCTCGACATCCAATCAGAGCGCGAGAACAAGGATCTGACAGACACGCCTCTCCTTCGTGACTGATCATCTGTTCATCAG
>NC_136884.1:635000-652500 GCF_949152265.1 Phoxinus phoxinus
GTATTTTTCATAATTGAACCTTGAATGTCAGTCTTAATTTATTCATTAGATTTTAAGAAGTTTTGTCTAAAGATAGTTTTGAATAAAGCTAAATATTTCCAGTTGATTGGGTTTGGGTTTGTTAATGTGAAAAGAGAAGATTGTTCAAGACTTGGTATTAGTATCTAAGTGAACATTGCTGACCATTTGGGTTTAACTGTACATCTGTAACCATATGAATCATGCATACACACACAACCCTAACTAACCCTTGATTATGAGGACATTTTGGGTTTAACTGGACCTCACTCACACACACTCTCAAACACCTGACTAACCCTTGATTATGAGGACATTTTGGGTTTAACTGGACCTCTCACACACACACTCAAACACCTGACTAACCCTTGATTATGAGGACATTTTGGGTTTAACTGGACCGCTCACACACACACACTCAAACACCTGACTAACCCTTGATTATGAGGACATTTTGGGTGTAACTGGACCTCTCACATACACACTCTCAAACACCTGACTAACCCTTGATTATGAGGACATTTTAGGTTTAACTGGACCTCTCACACACACACTCTCAAACACACACAAACACCTGACTAACCCTTGATTATGAGGACATTTTGGGTTTAACTGGACCTCTCACACACACACTCTCAAACACACAAACACCTGACTAACCCTTGATTATGAGGACATTTTGGATTTAACTGGACCTCTCTCACACACACACACACACTCTCAAACACCTGACTAACCCTTGATTATGAGGACAAACTGGGTTTAAATGGACATCACGATTAACTCCACACATAGCAGGAGTACCTGTATTAGAGTTAACCATACTAAACCAAATCAACTATTCTACGTTAAAGAGTGAATTCACAAATGATTGTGCATCTTTTTGCTGCCACTAAACCTGTAAAAGTAATACGCACACCTAAGGAAATAGTGCTACAATGTGCTGTTGCTATATCAACCAACATATACACGTGGTGCAAAATGAACCTGGTTGGAGAAAAGGATTAAAGATCAGCAAGTTTTACACTTCATAGAAGACTAGTTAAAGGACAATTAGATGAAGAAATGCAACTAGACAGCCAATAAAAACTAACAAAATTAAACTGAAAGGGCAATTTTTATTTTGCAAATGGTAAAAAAAAGGCTCAACAACTGAGGTCTAATAAGGCCATTATTAGAGATGCACCGATTGATCGGCTTGGGACCGGAATTGGCCGATTTTCACGTGATCGGCCATGACCGGCGATCGGCCAGTCAGTCTGACATATACCGATTTTATACCGGTCAAACGCACTCTGGCGCTGCATGATTAACATCGCGCAACATCAGCATCACACGTGCACACGGAACGCACATGTAGAAAACCTCATGAATTACGTCAGTTTCACACCGCGTATTTTTTTCGGCGTGCATGTTAATCAATGAGTGCATCACACCGGGAGCAGGAGCAGAGCGTGAGCGTCAAGCAGGAGTGTCGCGTGAGCAGCAGTGAAGCGCAGAGTCTATTTTTGCTGCGCTGCTCACACTCAATTAAAGTGAAAGCACACTTTTTTTGATGGGCAAAATAAATATGATTTCACACAAAAAGTGCCAAAAATGCACTGAATTTGCATGTCTAGTGTGTTTTAACAAGAACTGGAATAGGCTATGTCAGAAAAGAAAATGAAGACTCAAAAATATTTATAGAAAATTCACCCATTTAAACTTGTTTTTATTATTCAGTTTGGGTAGAAGTATATGGTGTTTTATAAAAAAAAACATAGAAAATAAATGTGTGTGCTGTTAAGTGGTTAGAAAAAATGAAATCGGAATCGGCTAAAATCGGAATCGGCTAAAATCGGTATCGGCAGGTCAACATCGGAATTGGATTACAATACAAAATTGTAATCGGTACATCTCTAACCATTATGGGACTAAAGTGCATGAGGGAGTGTGCCTCAAAATGACCACAGGAACACACTGGAAATAAAACCAAATTAAATTCCCTTCCAGTAAATGCATGTATTTGTAAATTTCTTTCAAAACAGTGTTTTAATAAAAGTAAATAAAAGGATGTCTTGAACACTCTTCTGGCCCAACAACACTTTAGAGAACAAAACCCACAGACATTAAAGGTTGTATCAGCGATTTCAGGCCCAAACATAAATGATCACATTCATCTAATCTTTCCTAACAATCCGCTAGCTGCCGCCCCATAAGCATGCCGTCCAAAAACTGCGTCTCTGTAGGCAGCCTAGGCTCTGAGATCTGCACACAAAAACAATGGGTTTCACCAACCACCAAAACCAAAATAAACAGTGTTCCAACCAATCACCGCAAAATCTCAAACCACAACACCCCCACCTTTTGTGTGCAGATCTCAGAGCCTAGGCTGCCTACAGAGACGCGGTTTTTGGACGGCATACTTATGGGGCGGGCAGCTAGCGGATCGTTAGGAAAAATTAGATGAATGTGATCATTTATATTTGGGCCTTTTTTGGGCCTAAAATCGCTGATACAACCTTTAATGGAAGGCAACACTGATCTCTCGAAGAACTCTAAGATAATTTCTTTTTCAACATCAAACCTCGGTTCCTCACGAAATCCCTTATATTTTGGGCCGTTCTTTCTCCCAGGACAGGGTCCTCTGCAGTCTTGCACTGCTCACACTCTGCCTTTGTTGCAAGGTGTCCCTTTGAAATATGGACTCTGAAATGTTTCATGACAGCATTCACTTCATTTGGGCTCCATGGCCTTTTCACTATTCTCCTCAATTTGGTCTCTGTAAAACAAACAAACAAACAAACAAACATACATATGTATACCTATACACCTATATGTATATACATGGAATAACTTTAATATACCCAAATGTTTAAATACCTCTGGAGTTCTCAGTTTCATCCTGATTCATTTGGCTTTTTCCTGAGGGGTAAAAAGCAACAATTAAAATGTATTCCAGGCCTACAATCTAAACCGTTTCGGACCATGTGAAATATCAGCAGATAAGCACACAGGGAAAACTAGTCTCTGGTCCTGTGTAACACGAAAAGGACCACTTTACACTGAAATGGTTTTTGGTGAACTGAGTAGTATTGGATGAGTTGATCAGAAAGATCAACACCTCCCATATTCTTGTTGTATTCAGTGACAGGGGTTGGGCATGGAATGGATTTCGTGTTCCAGCCTCCATCCTGAGTTCTTACCCTTCTCTGAACTGTGTTGCCAGAGAAGGCCAGGTGAATTGTGGAGCAGACAGAGACTTCCCGAGTGTCCATCCACTTTACGAAAACCAGAGGGCCGTCACGGATCCACCTGATGGTGCCCCTAGGATCCTTTTTGTTCATGGCATTTGTGGTTGTGCGGGGGCATCCTCGTCTGTTGTCCCTGTAGGTGCCACATGCTCCAAAGTTCATGCTGTAGAGATCCATGAATAGCTTTGGACTTGTGTAGAAGTTGTCTACATACACATTGTAGCCACTCCCTAGGAATGATTTGTTCATGAGGGACATAACCGAGTCGTATACCAGTCCTACACCAGAAGCAAACACAGACTTCCCCGTGTATACAGCAAAGTCTAAAGTGTACCCAATGCTGCTGTCTGCCAGCACAAAAAGTTTGAAGCCCCACTTAGTTGGCTTCGCCTTCATATATTGCGTCATGCCAGTGTGAGCCTTTGTTGCCACCATCCTCTCGTCCACTGAAAGGTTCTGCCGTGGGCGATAAAATGCTCTGCATGCATGTTTGATGTCATCTAAAAGGGGCTTCAGACGAAACAGCCGGTCATAAGCTGGTGTCCCTCTCTTCCAGTCGTTGTGGACATCTTCATCAGGGTCGCTCATGTGGATGTTCCAGGAAATTACCTGATACCTGTCACGTGCCATCACTGAGTGGGGAAACTGTTGGCTGAAAATGGTGTTTGTCCTCCAGTAGTCCCGGATATTTGTCAGTCTCACCAGTGCAAAAAAGAAAGTCAGTCCTAAATATTGGAAAAATTCTTGAACAGTTAATTTTTTCCAGGAATATTTTTTGCCACTGGCAATGTTTTTTTTGCAGCGTTTGTGTTTGTGTTATTACACAAAGTGGTTGCTGCACTGTCACTGACAAAAAGTTTGAAAAGGTCCAATGGTGTGTATATGGATGTGGGGCTGAGCTGATGTCCTGGCTTTATTGTTGGGACGAACCTTTTGGGCACTGGAGGGATGTCTGGCTGACTCTTACTGTTCCATGATGGAGTTGGGGCTGCTGGCTGTGGTGATCTAGATCTCGAACCTTGTGGATTCAGGACTCTGTCGACCCCTCAAGCTGCCGGATCTGGATCTGGATCTTGACCTTGACCGCGCTCTCCCTCTAGAACGTGACTGCAGCCGTCCATGGCCTATTCTAGAGTGCGGATCGGGCCGAATTTTTCTGTCCGAGCCCGGCCCGCGTCCGACAGAGCAGTAACCGAACCCGACCCGAGCCCGACAGGCATACAGATATTTATGTTCGAGCCCGACCCGAGACCGAAAGTTAAAATTCCGTTTTTTTTATTCTCATACTAATGACACATGTACGTTTGTTTGTGTGGAAAGCCCGCTTTTATTAAGCAACTTAAGGAAGAGATTCATAAATGTCAATAGATGAGCGTGTCAGCGCGCGGAGCAACAAGCGCACGTAACACAGGCGTACATGCACGTGTTTCGTTGTCACGGCCCACGGCTACATAAACAAATTTCCGCACAAAGGAAGACAGATGTTATGGTAATATTTTACATATATTTTAATCACAAAAACGAACATTTGCATCAAGTGAAAGCATCAGGCACATTGGCTACCTACATAATAACCTGTTTTAAATTTAAAATGTTCAATGCCTTCGCGTTGATGTGACCGAGCCCGACCCGAACCCGAACATCATTTCTAAATATCTGTCTGAACCCGGCCCGGCCCGTCGGGTACCGGCGGGTCCCGTCGGGCTCGGGTCGGGTATCCATCCTCTAGCCTATTCCTGGCAGCTGCTGGGATGCTGCAGCAGAAGTGGGAGGCTGGGATGCTGCAGCAGAAGTGGGAGGCTGGGATGCTGCAGCAGAAGTGGGAGGCTGGGATGCTGCAGCAGAAGTGGGAGGCTGGGATGCTGCAGCAGTTGTGGGAGGCTGGGATGCTGCAGCAGAAGTGGAAGGCTGGGATGCTGCAGCAGAAGTGGAAGGCTGGGATGCTGCAGCAGAAGTGGAAGGCTGGGATGCTGCAGCAGAAGTGGGAGGCTGGGATGCTGCAGCAGAAGTGGAAGGCTGGGATGCTGCAGCAGAAGTGGAAGGCTGGGATGCTGCAGCAGAAGTGGGAGGCTGGGATGCTGCAGCAGAAGTGGGAGGCTGGGATGCTGCAGCAGAAGTGGGAGGCTAGGATGCTGCAGCAGAAGTGGGAGGCTGGGATGCTGCAGCAGAAGTGGAAGGCTGGGATGCTGCAGCAGAAGTGGAAGGCTGGGATGCTGCAGCAGAAGTGGGAGGCTGGGATGCTGCAGCAGTTGTGGAAGGCTGGGATGCTGCAGCAGAAGTTGAAGGCTTGGATGCTGCAGCAGAAGTGGAAGGCTGGGATGCTCCAGCAGAAGTGGAAGGCTGGGATGCTGCAGCAGAAGTGGAAGGCTGGGATGCTGCAGCAGAAGTGGAAGGCTGGGATGCTGCAGCAGAAGTGGAAGGCTGGGATGCTGCAGCAGAAGTGGAAGGCTGGGATGCTGCAGCAGAAGTGGGAGGCTGGGATGCTGCAGCAGAAGTGGGAGGCTGGGATGCTGCAGCAGAAGTGGAAGGCTGGGATGCTGCATCAGAAGTGGAAGGCTGGGATGCTGCAGCAGAAGTGGAAGGCTGGGATGCTGCAGCAGAAGTGGGAGGCTGGGATGCTGCAGCAGAAGTGGAAGGCTGGGATGCTGCAGCAGAAGTGGGAGGCTGGGATGCTGCAGCAGAAGTGGAAGGCTGGGATGCTGCAGCAGTTGTGGAAGGCTGGGATGCTGCAGCAGAAGTGGGAGGCTGGGATGCTGCAGCAGAAGTGGGAGGCTGCAGCAGAAGTGGGAGGCTGGGATGCTGCAGCAGAAGTGGGAGGCTGGGATGCTGAGGCTGGGATGCTGCAGCAGAAGTGGGAGGCTGGGATGCTGCAGCAGAAGTGGGAGGCTGGGATGCTGCAGCAGAAGTGGGAGGCTGGGATGCTGCAGCAGAAGTGGGAGGCTGGGATGCTGCAGCAGAAGTGGGAGGACCCTCCTCAGCGGAAGAATGGGAGCTTTCCTGTCTGGCTCGGGTGGGTGGGCTGGTGTCTTCATTATCATGACTGTAAAACAAATAAAGCAAAATATTAGATCATACATATCAGATCAATTAGTGTTTTTGTATGCGATTTCTCACATAAGATAACAATGGCTGAGATTGCTACTGTACCCCCCAACCCACCACAGCTATAATATGAGCACTCTCCCCAGCCAAAAGGTGTGACCAACCCCCCACTACAACATCCTTGAGACATTCTCTCCCCAGCCAAAAGGTGTGACCAACCCCCCACTACAACATCCTTGAGACATTCTCTCCACAGCTAAAAGGTGTGACCAACCCCCCACTATCCTTTGTTTGTATCTCTAGGTAAACTCAGACAAACAATGGCTGAGAGACCAAGTGTAATCCACAACTCTTACTACTCTGTAACAAACATAGAAAACGAAATACTACTTTTACAGAACTTATTATTACATATTTAGAAAATTTATTTTATTATTTTATTTTATTATATTCGGGTTTTTTTAATATACTTTTACAGTAAATAAATAAATGGAACTTACTCTTCAGCAGGGTCTAGACCATCCTGGTAATCTAGTTCCTCATCAGTCAAAAAGCTCTCTTCTCCAGAAAATCCATCATCCTCCATGGCATCAAAAAAGGCCAGCGCTTGATTTAGATCCATGTTTCTCAATCTCTGACGATCCATTATTCTCTATGTATTCTTCAAAACTCGCGTCTTTCTGTGCGTCTCTCTCTCCACAATATCAGCCTTGGTTCATGCTGTGCCGTCTCGCTCTCCACAATATCAGCCTTGGTTCATGCGTAATGACGCACACCAACGTGGACGACGGATCAGCCTGTCATTGGTCAACAACCTCACGCAAAGAATCACGTGATATCCAAAATGGCAGCTAGCATCGAGCTAGCGGCAAAAATGACAGAAAATGTATAAATTATGGACATCAAGTGGATAAAACTTGGATATAAGCGTTTGGATTTATTGCTGAAACACTCTGAAAGGACGCACAAGTTCCAGGCTGGATAGAAAAACTTCTGTAAAAGCTAGAAAGACACCAAAGACACCCCCGTGACGGCTAGCTCGTTAGCTTTCTGCTGCAAAAAACGGTAAGAAAATCAATCAAATAATATAAATATTTATCGGAGGAGTCGTGTGGCGTCGTGGACGATGCCGTCGGGCTCAAAGGGTTAATGCAAATGGGTGGAGTGTCTGTTCCGGATGCCTCCTGGACGCCTTCCCGGGAAGGTGTTCCGGGCGCGTCCCACCGGGAGGAGACCCCGGGGAAGACCTAGGACACGCTGGAGAGACTGTCTCCCGGCTGGCCTAGGAACGCCTCGGTGTCCCCCCGGAAGAGCTAGAGGAAGTGGCTAGGGAGAGGGAAGTCTGGGCATCTCTGCTTAGACTGCTGCCCCCGCGACCCGGCCCCGGATAAGCGGAAGATGGATGGATGGATTTGTTTTAGACAAATATGCTTGCACTCTGTCACCAACTAGATATATTTAAATTAATGTAGGCCACTTTTCACTGGTAATAAAAGACATTTAGCATTATCAGGACCCACAAATATTCCCCCACTGCATTATATATATATATATATATAGTAGTTTAATGTAGTATTGACACTAAAACTCGGTAAACTTGATTGTTTCCCCTCAAACAGTAATTTTTATTTCGGGTGTCCTATACACAATACATATTGTCACTATCCACAATATATATTGTTGCATTTTTGTATTGCGATACATTGCTTAAATGACAGCCAATCGGAATCAATTCTGCTATAACATGCTTCAATATATAAGCGGCAGTCAAAGATGCGATCACAATAAACAGAACGTTACCGTCTGCTGGTTGGACCCTAACACAGTTATGGTTAGTGTGAATGGGCCTTAACAGTTTACATCTCTGTGACTGAAAGTCACAAAGCATATCCAGATTGAAAAGTGTGCATATTGGGTCTACAGCTTATCCACAATAAAGAAGCAGCCGACACATACCCAAAGCAACATCTTTTCCTCAAACCCTATCCCTGACATGACGGTCCTCGTAGTGGAGAACTGTCCTTACATTTCAGGTCAGTGTCATGCCCATCCCCCAACGCACGAGTTATGAAAATGAATGAACCGAGCAAGGTACATTTTACTCGAATTTGAGACGTCACAACAGGGTCTTTAAGACGACAGTCCACGTCAACCAGTCTAGTATGGTGCCCAACCATCCTACACTTAACATTGCCTGTGTCAAAGAGAAGAAAACAATGAAGGAACATGCGCTCACTTACTTTCTGTTTCACTGATGAAGAAGGATTCACAATGCATTCAGTCACAGCCACTGATGTCTCGTCACACAATTCCTGTAATTATGAGAAAGACAGGTACAACACTGAGGCAAGGATGTTTGCCAATTGGTCACCGCAACTAATTCTAGTATCAACCAAAGTCTAAATATCTAGTGTCCCTTTCATTGCTCCGTCGTGCACAAAGCAGACATGCAGAATTTTTAAAAATAATCTGCATCATATAAAAAACTAACATTCATGAAATACAGAACATGGTTGACTTTCAGTGATAAATTCTTTAAGAGACTCACCCTTAAACGCCAAGGCCAAGAGGAATCCCCATAGTTGTATGTGACTTCCTCATCTGGAAAGATATGTCTTATACTAAACAGACACAGGTGTGGCCTTCCGTCAACAATGATTGTCTTGACTTTGCAATTTGGATCATTCACCAGTCGTCCAAGTGAATGTCCACCGTACTCTTTTGTTGCATCTATGCTGTGATAAAAATAGTGCAGTAAGAAACTTAAAACATAGACACACACTGAAACATACGGTTCTAACTGAACATTTGGGTTAGGCTAAACTTGGCCTATTTAACCTATATTCAAATACACATTGTGAAAGTTAACTTGACTTCCTAAGAATTTAATAGGTCAGATGATCCACTTAAGGTAAAAAAATAATACCCCAGTTGAAAAATAACCATGTTATTGATTATTTATCACTAACTAATAAGTTCCTCATGTTATGAGAACCATAGCAAATCTGCTATTGTAATAGTGCTGCACGATTAATCTTATCGCAATCGTAATCGCGATGTCAAGCCTGTGCAATTATATGACGCAAAATGCTGCGATTTTATGTAAAATAAACAATGGGCTGGTACGCAATTAACGCAGCATCTGTTATTTTTTGTCATCCTTTGGCTAGTGTTACATGATAATGCTCTCATGCGATTGCTTAAAACCATTCATGCGAGACAAGTCAAAAGAGAGCGCGCTGAATAGGGATGGGCATCGTTAAGAAATTATCGATATCGATGCCATTGTCAAGTCTGCTTATCGATGCGATTCCTTATCGATTCCCATATCGATTCCTGTACTATTTGCTGAACACTTACAGGGTGGCTTTGAGAGTTGTTGGCTTTGAATGTCTCATTTAAAGTGGTTTTAGAGAATGAAAACCAAGTGTGGAATATCAATACAGAAGTTGAATGCTTTGAAATTTCAAAAAAAAAAGTAAACATTTCTAAAACAATGATTCTGATCTTGATTCAATATCGATTCCTTTGGATAAATATTAGGTACAGTAGATGCGTTAATATGTTAATTTTTCTCCTCCCAAAATTGTCAGTGTCTGGTGGTTCCCTGGGTTTAACATTAGGTCTCAGTTTTCACGGTGTCTAGGCATTTTCACTACACTTCCCATAATCCTGTCTGTCACTGATTGTTCATTTCCTTCAGCTGTCTCTCGTCACCTTGTTTGCACTTGTGTGTATATATACCCTGTCTGTTTCAGTGTTTGTCACGGAGTCCTTGTTTAATGTCCCCACACTTCTGTTCCTGTTGCGGCCTGTATCTTGTTCATGTGTTGTGTCTTCGGATTGCCTTTATGGTTTTTGACCCTTGCCTGGACTGGATTGCGAGTACGGATTACCCCTCAAATAAACTACTGCTATTGGATCTTCTCATCTTGTGTGTGTTCGTGACAGAAGGACTCCGTCATGCAGAGATCCAGCGGTATGGGGTCTCCTAAATATCCAGCCACTGAGAGGGGGAATTCTCAACCTAAGGAGATTCCTCCTCGTATGAACATCTTTGAGTGTTTTGCCCTGTGGGCCCGATTGACTGAGGAAGCTGATTTAAAGAAAGCTTCCACACACCCTTCAGATCATCCCCGAGAGTCGTTTGAGGGAACCCGGCTGGCAAAATATTCTGGGACCCGCGGAGGTCATAGGAGAGGAGGTACTAGAGGGGAGTCCAGGTATCACTCTCCACCTCGATCCTCCATGGAACCTGAGGTGGTGAGGTCCAGCCCAGACTTCCATCCGCCGCCGATCCCATCCAGTCCAGAGTCTGCCTGTCGCCATCAGAGGCGGCAGAGGAGGAGGAGGAGAGGGAGAGTTCCTGCACTCCTGACGTTCCCGAACAACCCACTGTTGTCCCGGAGACCGTTCCGGTACAGTCCGCTGTCATCCCGGTGGTCGTTCCAGTACAGCCCGCTGTCATCCTGGAGGTCGTCCCCGAGCAGCCCGCTGTCTTCCCGGAGGCCGTGCCCATGCAGGCCGCTGTCGTTCCGGTGGTTGTTCCAGTGCAGCCCGCTGTCATCCCAGAGAGCGTTCCGGAGATACCCCACCATCAGTCCGGCCACGGTAAGGAGGGCTGTCTTCCTTTTTTATGCTGTGGCAGTACTGCATGCTTGGAGGAGGCACAGAACGTCTGCCGATCCAGAGCCTGTTCACGTCACGTCTGCCGAGCCTGTGTCTTCGGACAAGATGGCCGCCGAGCCTGTTCACGTCATGTCTGCCGAGCCTGTGTCTTCGGACAAGATGGCCGCCGAGCCTGTTCATGTCACGCCTGCCGAGCCTAGGTCTTCGGACAAAATGGCCGCCGTCGAGAGTGTTCACGTCACGTCTGCCGAGCCTGTGTCTTCCGACAAGATGGCCGCCGAGCCTGTTCACGTCACGCCTGCCGAGCCTGTGTCTTCGGACAAGATGATCGACACCGAACCTGTGTCTTCAGACAAGATGGCCGTTGCCGAGCCGGTGGTGTCTGTTCCAGTGCCTGAGCCGGTGGTGTCTGTTCCAGTGCCTGAGCCGGTGGTGTCTGTTCCAGTGCCTGAGCCGGTGGTGTCTGTTCCAGTGCCTGAGCCGGTGGTGTCTGTTCCAGTGCCTGAGCCGGTGGTGTCTGAGCCTGAGCCTGTGTCTGTTCCTGAGCCGGTGGTGTCTGTTCCATTTCCTGAGCCTGAGCCGGTGGTGTCTGTTCCAGTGCCTGAGCCGGTGGTGTCTGTTCCAGTGCCTGAGCCGGTGGTGTCTGTTCCAGTGCCTGAGCCGGTGGTGTCTGTTCCAGTGCCTGAGCCGGTGGTGTCTGTTCCAGTGCCTGAGCCGGTGGTGTCTGTTCCAGTGCCTGAGCCGGTGGTGTCTGTTCCAGTGCCTGAGCCGGTGGTGTCTGTTCCAGTGCCTGAGCCGGTGGTGTCTGTTCCAGTGCCTGAGCCGGTGGTGTCTGTTCCAGTGCCTGAGCCGGTGGTGTCTGTTCCAGTGCCTGAGCCGGTGGTGTCTGTTCCAGTGCCTGAGCCGGTGGTGTCTGTTCCAGTGCCTGAGCCGGTGGTGTCTGTTCCAGTGCCTGAGCCGGTGGTGTCTGTTCCAGTGCCTGAGCCGGTGGTGTCTGTTCCAGTGCCTGAGCCGGTGGTGTCTGTTCCAGTGCCTGAGCCGGTGGTGTCTGTTCCAGTGCCTGAGCCGGTGGTGTCTGTTCCAGTGCCTGAGCCGGTGGTGTCTGTTCCAGTTCCTGAGCCGGTGGTGTCTGTTCCAGTTCCTGAGCCGGTGGTGTCTGTTCCAGTTCCTGAGCCGGTGGTGTCTGTTCCAGTTCCTGAGCCGGTGGTGTCTGTTCCAGTTCCTGAGCCGGTGGTGTCTGTTCCAGTTCCTGAGCCGGTGGTGTCTGTTCCAGTTCCTGAGCAGGTGGTGTCTGTTGCAGTTCCTGAGCAGGTGGTGTCTGTTGCAGTTCCTGAGCCGGTGGTGTCTGTTCCAGTTCCTGAGCCGGTGGTGTCTGTTCCAGTTCCTGAGCCGGTGGTGTCTGTTCCAGTTCCTGAGCCGGTGGTGTCTGTTGCAGTTCCTGAGCCGGTGGTGTCTGTTGCAGTTCCTGAGCCGGTGGTGTCTGTTGCAGTTCCTGAGCCAGGGTCTGTTCCTGTTCCACCTTGGTCTTCACCGTCATGGCCGCCTGAGTGGTCGTCTGCACCCTGGTCGTCTCCGCCATGGCCGCCCGAGTGGTCGTCTTCACCCTGGTCGTCTCCGCCGTGGCCGCCCGAGGGGTCTTCACCGCCGTGGCCGCCCGAGGGGTCTTCACCGCCGTGGTCGCCCGAGGGGTCTTCACCGCCGTGGTCGCCCGAGGGGTCGTCTTCGCCCTGGCCACCCGATGGATTGTCTGTTTCGCCCTGACCGGCGCTTAAGCCGTTCCCCCTTGTTCCTGTTCCCCTCCATGGACCTGGTCCCCCATCCCACCCCCTGATCCTCCACCTTTCCTCCTCCCGCCTGGACTCTTGTTTTGTTTGTTTCTTGTGGTCTTGGAGCATCTGGTAGCCGCTCCGTAGAGGGGAGGTTATGTCACAGTGTCTTGTGGTTCCCTGGGTTTAACATTAGAGGTCTCAGTTTTCACGGTGTCTAGGCATTTTCACTACACTTCCCATAATCCTGTCTGTCACTGATTGTTCATTTCCTTCAGCTGTCTCTCGTCACCTTGTTTGCACTTGTGTGTATATATACCCTGTCTGTTTCAGTGTTTGTCACGGAGTCCTTGTATATTGTCCCCACACTTCCGTTGTGCTTTGAGCCTGTTTCCCTGTCGTTTGTTTATTTTTATGTTTGGATTGCTTACATGGTATTTGACCCCTGCCTGGACTGATCGTGAGTACGGATTACCCAATAAATATCATTGCGTTTGGATCTCTAATTCCCTGTGTGTGCGTGTCGTGACAAAAATAATCTCACCTAATGCAGAGCCCTGTCAGCTGGTATTATTATTAAAGGTTAAAAATAGCATCTCAAATTATAATAAAATGCGTTTTTTTATGACAACCTTATAATATATTAATGATATAGGTAAAAATATAATAAATATGTAATATATTATATTTAGCAAAATACTCCTCTCAACAGACAATTTTTTAAGTCTACCTACGTGCTGTGATTATTAAATGGCTTTCCGGTGAACGTAACATTACGTGACTGAGCTGTTTAGTGTTTATGGACCTCTTTCTGAGGTTGAAAAACACTTGATCGATCGATTTTATTACATTTCGGTAAGTTGAACTGTATCTTTCAAATAACCTATTGATCATTCGAACTTAAGTTAATTTAGGCTACTATTAACTTAGTAGTAGCCTAACAGATGATCGGCTCACGTGCCGCTTGAACTGAAATCTGTCACGTCAATTTACAAGCACCAAAACGGTGTTTATTGTTTGAATTTTGTAATTAAATTGACAGAATCTGAGAGCTGAGAATTAGTTTCTCTAGTATAGTGTCAATAGTACCATACGTTTCTCTGCGTGAGAAAATGGATGTGTGGCGTGAGAGCGTGTGGAAAGTGACAACTGCGTGAGTCTCACGGTGAATTCGTGAGAGTTGGCAGCCCTGCGTCCAGATTAAGTTTGTAAATGTTTTTGGAGGGTGTGCTTGTGCAGCCAAGAGTTCATTTGCTTTGTTGTTTTTGTATCTCTATGGCAAACGCGCTGAGCGCGTTCGGAACTACGGGAGCCCAGACCGAGCGTCGGCGGATGTTAAAGAGAAAACCGATTTTCATTCAAACATATCGACGTACACTACACATTCGAGTTAATCAATAAAATATATTTATCTCCCAGCCTAATGGAAAGGAACATTCGGAATCGTTAGTGGAATCGTTAACGTGTGGACGTGTACGATTCCAATGGATCGGAACTAGGGATGCAAACGATTAATCGACGATCGATTAATTGTCGATAATACATTAATCGATCAAACTTATCGATCATCGATTAAGCAGGTTCATGCGCATGCGTGCTGCTCAACCGCGAAACAAGCGAGCGCGTCGGAGTTATGTTTGGGACTATTTTACACCATCATGACTATAAGTTTTCGTGTGCATTCGCAGCCTTTTGTTTTGTGCAAATGTAAGTTGTAATAGTTTATTATGTGTACGCTTATCTATATCTGATTTATCTCATATTGGATGCATTTGGTTAAGAATTGTTGAAGCGTGATCTTTAGCGCGCGCAGCTCAAACGGCAATGCACGGCTAATAATGACTATTGGGACTGTCATATTACATAACATTATAAAGAGAACAATAGTGTAATAAAACATTGTGAAGTATTTGGGTTTAGTTGCCGTGTCGCGTTGTTCCAGGAAGAGCGCGTCCACAACATGAGTCATTCTGAATGGCACGTAACTCAAGTTCACTTGTGCATTCACGTCATTTTGTGCAGATATAATTTGTAATATAATGTTTATTTTGTATATATCTGACTAATCTCATATAGGTTGCGCTTCTTTGAGTTAAATAATGCGCTGGCAAAGTGCTCAACGGTTATTCATTCAGCGCGCGCCGCTCAAGCAGCAATGCACGACTAATAATAACGATGATTAATTTGGGACTGTCATATTACATAACATCAGAACACTATTTTATTAAATCGTTGTGAATTCATTGGGTTTAGTTGCCGTTTTTAGTGCGTTTCAGTGCACGTCTAACGTAACACACTGCAAGCACGCATCTGAGGCGGCGTTGGTGACACGTTGTATTATTAGTCGTTATATTTGATTATTAAATAATTAATTTAATTATCATTCACATCGAAACATTTTACAATCCTACTAGCCCTTTATTTGGATTAAAAGCCATTCTCATTCATTTGGTGAGTAACATAGCGTTTTGAGGAAACCCTGTCATGCTGTTGGCCATATGCACTGCAGCAGACGCATAATTGATCGTTAATTTAAATTACGATCGATCATGGGAATTTGTGAAAATTGACATCCCTTCAGTTCTATATTTGAAGTTTCCAGGTCTAGTAATCTTACTGTTACCTTTCTCAGACCAAGCATCAATAAGTGCTGCTGCTAATGTTTCAAGTTTTTCAAGTAGTTTACCAGATAGATTATTATATGTAGACTTAATATAGTTTAGGCTAAGCCTACCCATATAGATTTTTATTTAACATTTATTTTATGTTGCTTAATGTTTGCAACAGGTGAGCCAGTGCACAATTATTTTTTATGTATTTTAATTTTCTGTGCATAATTTATTTTGTTAAACTACATAAATGCCATTCTGTACCGTATCCCAACTGTTACAATAAAACATAATTTGAGCAATATAACATGCATTTTTGTTCAGTATATAAGCAATATTTAGCTTTTTATGTTAAAGACACTGTTGATACCGTGAGAAATGTACATTCTCAGGAAAATAGCCGCTTATCAGTTAATCGTTAATCGATCGATAAGGTCAATCAATTAATGATTAATGAATTAATCGATAATTTGCATCCCTAATCGGAACGTTTGGAACCGGTTCCAAACCGGAACCTGGAACCGATTCCCAAGCCTAGCGCTGAATGTCCGACTGTGACTCATAGAAAGACACGCGCCAGAAATACAGTTCTCTTTCGCGCTTGAACGAACAATAACACACAATTATGCCAAAATGTCATTTGTCGAGTATCTTCATAACATAAGAGCAGTCTTATGATGGACGTATAGAGTTGTGAGAGAATGAGGCGCATGTGAGATCCGCGTCTCTGTCAGCAGCGGCTGCTCTTAAAGGGCCAGCAGCCAAAGCTTTCTGTCAGTAAAGTTAATCAAAGAACAAAGGGGACAGAGAAAATTACTCACTGCTCTTGACTAAAGAACTTATGTAGCTTTAATAAGGATTAGTCTATTTATTATGTTTGATAACTTTATTACATTTCTGTATACCTGAAAGACAGGAAGGGCACAGGTAAATATGACATTTATTGTGGGTTTATGTGAGGATTATTTGAAGTTCACTTAAATTAAAAGCTGTTATATTTAATGAAGTCTAATGTTTTTTTATTTTTTATTATAGCTTTCAATTGAAATGATGGAATCACTGTAATGTTGGATGGCTATAATTAATGTTTTTAATGGGGGTGGATTAATTTATATCCAGACATCAATGGCTTCGATGTTATCAATCATTTAGTTGTTGTTGCTAGTTTGAGTTGAGAAATACACATTTCAGAATTATCACTAATCTGTGTGCATTTTGCTTTAGATCCAAGCCAGTAGACTCATGAAACCATTTGTTTATTATATCGCAATTGCATATTCCAATTGCAATATTGACCTCAATCGCAATATGACATTTTCCCCAAATCGTGCAGCCCTATATTGTAATAATAATAATCATCATAATCATAACTGTTTTTATTATAATGACATGCAACTAGTTTGCTCTGAATATGAACCAAAAATAAATAAATAAACCAAAAAAGAAACAGCCAGCTTACCAATAACTTGTTCCATTCCATGTGAAGTCAAACAAGTAGTTGCCTTGAACATCTTTAACATGTTTACTTTGAGAGAGAATCCCACGGTATTCAACAACAAAGGTGGATGGTTCAATGTGCTCAAGTGCAAACACACCTCTCCCTAAAAGAGCAAAATATATAATAATACAAATAAAACATGAATCCAAGTGCACCTATATGTTACACAGCTAACCAACCTATCCTTTTAAAGAGTTAAATCCTGTAAAACTGTGTAATGTAATATGAGGTGCAATAAAAAAAATAAAAAAATCAAGCATTGGTTTTCACTGTGATATAGTCTACTAGTAGAATTTGGTTGTAACCAAATTAGGTACAACAAATAAAATAAAATAAAAATAAATACTTAACTATGTATACAGAGAATAATGTAAACATTATTCTCTGTATACATAGTTAAGTATTTATTTTAAAATAATAATAATAAAAAAATTGTTTAAAGTTTTTTTTTTTCCATCTCTTAACCTTTATGAAAATGAGCGGCTTACCCAAGGGTAAAATGTGTGAATGTGAAAGATCATGTCCAGACTGCCAGCAATAGGCCTACTTTTCATTCTTACTAGTGCATGCCTACTTTATGATTTGATTTGCCTGCAGTCTGAACATAGTCAAATTGCCTTGTGGTGCACAATTTACCTTTGAATGTGTTGATTTGTCGTCCCTCAATGAAGGCTTTGTCTTTGCCCGACAATATGTGTTCTTTTG
>NC_136884.1:667500-670000 GCF_949152265.1 Phoxinus phoxinus
GAGCGTCGTCGGGTGATTCCGGAGACAGTTGCCATGACAACGGACCGTTTCCCTCGAACCCCCGGGAGTCGGAGAGGATGGAGACCCGGATCAGAGCCAAACAGGAGATGATTAAAGTGGAGGACGTGCAGACGAGAGATTATCCCTCCTCTGTGCTGTTCTCCTCCATGGTGTGCCGAGGGGCCCCGGGGCCCCGGATCATCCTGAGCCCCGACCACGGCCAGCACGGGACCAGTCCTTACGATGTGAACTCACACATGCACTTTCAGACGAGCGCCACACACACACACACACACAACGGCACATCCGTCATCATCAGCAACGGCAGCTGACGGGAAAACATAGAAAAAAGAAGGAAAAATCCCAGTGTGGGTCAAATCTCAAACCGGAGGGAAGGAGGAGTTATATTTTGCATGAAGAAAATGAAGTGTGTTTAATAAAATATCTGTGGCTTGATTCTCCATGGCGATTAAAGGGTTAGTTCACCCAAAAATGAAAATAATGTCATTAATGACTCACCCTCATGTCGTTCTAAGCCCGTAAGACCTCCGTTCATCTTCGGAACACAGTTTAAGATATTTTAGATTTAGTCCGAGAGCTTTCTGTCCCTCCATTGAAACTGTATATACAGTATACTGTCCATGTCCATAAAGGTAATATAAACATCATCACAGTAGTCCATGTGACATCAGTGGGTTAGTTAGAAGTTTTTGAAGCATCGAAAATACTTTTTGGTCCAAAAATAACACAAAATAAGACTTTATTCAGCATTGTATTCTCTCCCGGGTCTGTTGTCAATCCTTCACAGTTACGCTGATGGCGTAAGACGCTGATGACGTGTCATCTGGTGCGCCCGAGCTTCATTTATAGACTGAGGGAAACGCACGCTGTAAAAGTGTCTCATCCGCGACATGCACATTTACGCACCATTAAAAAAATGATATCCACGCAAACAATGTAGAATAGCTTGAATATAGCGTGCGTCTCCCTCAGACTGTAAACGAAGCTCGGGCGCACCAGATAACACGTCATCAGCGTCTTACGTCAGCAGCGTCACTGCGGAGTCCTGAACGCAGATTCACAACAGACCCGGGAGAGAATACAATGCTGAATAAAGTCTTATTTTGTGTTATTTTTGGACCAAAAAGTATTTTCGATGCTTCAAAAACTTCTAACTAACCCACTGATGTCACATGGACTACTTTGATGATCTTTTTATTACCTTTATGGACATGGACAGTATACTGTATATACAGCTTCAATGGAGGGACAGAATGCTCTCGGACTAAATCTAAAATATCTTAAACTGTGTTCCGAAGATGAACGGAGGTCTTACGGGCTTAGAACGACATGAGGGGGAGTCATTAATGACATTATTTTCATTTTTGGGTGAACTAACCCTTTAAGGACATTTTCACATTAATTCCCATTATTTTGACGCACTTCTGCAGTGTTTACAGATCATTGGTTAAATTATATTATTTACAGGATTGAGAATCAAAAGAGAAAGTTATTTAAATTATGGGAATCAAATTCAAAACTATGACCATAAGTCGCAATTATGACAGTCATAATTTGGATTTAAGTCAGTTATGACATAAAACTAAAAAATTATCGGATCGGCAAATTCAACAGATTATCGGTTGCACAGCTTTTAAATTGAAAAGTATATTATTTACAGTAATGAGAACCTAAAGAGATAATAATTTAATCAATTTTGAGATTAAATTTTGAGAATCAAATTTAAAACTATGACCACAAGTCGAAATTTTTATTTGCATCATTTTGACTTATGTTAGTTATGACATAAAACTTAAAAATTATGAGATTGACAGTCAACAGATCATTGGTTGCACTGCTTTAATTTGTAAATTATATTATTTCCAGTAATTAGAGATTGAGAAAAAACAAAAAAACACTCTTATTATATATATATATATATATATATATATATATATATAAAAACAGCTTCATTTTGTTTGTGCAGAATATAATTTTTGAGAAATTTGAGATGTGATATTTTTCCTGTAGTTTGATCAACACTGTCAAGTGAAATTAAATTTTATATACAATCAATTCAATAAATCCAGAAATGTGTGTTTACTGAAGTCAGAAGTATCTTCATGTTTAGATTTGAGGAGAGATCTGGATGTAGATTTTCAGCATTACTGTGACACACTCTTCTGGAACGCCTCACACACATCGGTCGCTGTGATTCCCGCACGTGTGCAAATATGTGCAGCTTTACATCCATAAACATGTATTTCATTTTGGACTGAAGTCTGTAGTTCTGCGGGATAATAATGCGACACGAGAGTCAGCGCTTGAGAAACTACTGTCTGATGTCACGTCCAGATGTTAAACACGTGTGTGTGTGTGTGTGTGTGTGTGTGTGTGTGTGTGTGTGTGTGTGTGTGTGTGTGTGTGTTGTAGGCCTCTCACCACAAATGCCTCTAAGGCATTCACATGCATTACAGCTCCAAACACACGTCTCTCTCAC
>NC_136884.1:675000-767500 GCF_949152265.1 Phoxinus phoxinus
ACTCTTAAAGGGACAGTTCGGCCAGAAGTGAAAGTTCTGTCATCGTTTACTCATCCGGGACGTGCACAGGAATAATGAGGGGCAGACAGTGTGTGTGTGTGTGTGTGAGAGGTGTTTGGTGGGATGAACACTTTAACCGCAGAGAACACATGCTCTTGCTCCCTCTGCTGGTATAACACACATTTATTATAATCCAGAGACAGCTAAACACTGATGGGCTCTTTAAAAAATAAATGTTTTAACTCGCTGAAAGTCCACCGCAAAACAGTGCAACGTGAATATTCACATTAATTGTCATAACAACCCGGAAACTTTCCTGCTTGCCTTGCACATATTAGGTAGCCTAGTAGCCTATAATGGGCAAAGTTTTCTGACTATTTTTCTTACCTTTTTATTTTTATGTGGATGTTGAGCTTGTAGACGTTTAGCTCTTGCGTTCTTCTGAACATCTCGCGCTGCCAATGCCCGATGTCATTTCTGGAGATATATCCAGCTGCAGACCCGCAGCACCACCAGTTTCAGAACCCCAGCGCAAGAACCCCAGCGCCAGAACCGGAAGTGAGGGGCGGAGTTATTTACAATGAGACAAGCATGTAAACGATGACAGAATTTTCACTAATTTGAAGAATGTTAACCCTTTCACACGTAAGTTTAAAATATTCTAATTGACCCCCCCAGCGTGAGTTTTTCAAGGCGACCGTTATTTCGAATCTGTCACTTTATGGTTTCCATGGTGACGCGTCACTGCTTGTCACGTGACACAGCGCAACCACAACACAGCGCTGAATGAATGATGATCTGCTTTTATGTAATTTTTCCTTTTTTATTCTAAATATTCATTACTTTAACTTACATATTTGTTGAGTCTCTTTTCTGTCTCTGCTTACTGAAAAAGGTGTATACATTTGATAAGCTACCATTGACTAAACATTGAGGATTAGTCTACAATAACTACAAATTAATTTAATATATATTCCTTCTGGAGATTCCCGAATGTTTTGTTCAAATATTTGACTTGCTGTATCCACATTATAATATAGGATCTACAGATGTACACTACTCTGCATTGTGAAAAGCCAGTGTCAAGGTCCAGCACACTTCTGAATGATTGGTGACAGTTTTCATAATTACTTTAACAATGGTATGTGTCACTTTACAATAGTTTGTGGCATTTTCTCTCATGCTAGTTTACAATTATTTGAAATACCTGATTGGTAAGTGTCAATTTGTGGTGCACAAACAACATACTCCTGCTTGTAAGTAGTACCACTTTACTAAAATAGCTAAATAGTTTCTATATTCTTGTATAGTTACAAATGACAGCTTAACTGTCCTATATACAAATAGAAATAAATGTGTTATCATAACAACTGTATTTACAATATGTAGGTAAATACATTGTAAAAATTATTATAAAAAAAGAACCATAGTAAATATAAACGCATACAACGGACCACGATATTAAAAATATGGTGAAGCCCAATGTTTCTGTACCTTAATGTATCATTATAACATACGTATTAAGTATGACGTTTCGTGTGTAATAAAAGTATACCGTTTCGTGTCTAAGCAAATTACGCTCCAAAACGCGTTACTCGGTTTAGAACGTAAGCTCCGCCCCTACTTCCGGTTCTGGCGCTGGGGTTCTGAAACTGGTGGTGCTGCGGGTCTGCAGCTGGATACTATAGGATTTCTGAGGCATATCACTCCATAATCTGCCTCTCTTTTAAATGCATCCACGAGTGGTACAATGACTGGCTGTTTTAATATATAGCCTAACTAACATCGAAACAAAATAACAAAAATACCCAGGCAGTCTCATCTACGAGACGTTTAGGCCTCCTCCAATACTGACAGCTGCATAGCTTAGTGGCAAACTTTTTTCATTTGATTGGTTTACCGCCACCCGCCCGAATTTAATTAAAATATTATTTTTCGTCAGGTCATCCGCCCGATCCGCGGTTTATCTGCATCTCTACTCTAGTGTGTGTGTGATTTAATTTCTATAGGCTATATTTGTAACAATATAGAGTCGGCTCTTCAGATATGCGAGCCAGCTCCCGACGTTCACCATAAGAGCGAACGACCCATCACTACTAAACACTCGATATGTGGACGTTAAGGGAACAGTAACATTGTATCATTCTTCAAACATTATGGAATGTTACTTTTGAATCTGAACGTTCTGAAACAATGTTACATTTAAAAAACCGTTACATTTAAAAAACGTTAGACGAACATCCAACCGAAAAGTTTCAGAAATAAGACGTCCCTTGACCATTAGTTTTTGTCCTAAAGTTTTGAGAACATTATTAACCCTTGTGTTGTGTTGGATTTCTGTGTACACCCCTTATGCTTCGGGTCAAATTGACCCTAATTGGATTCAATACAATTCCTCAAAAATGACACTATGAAAACAACAAAGATTCAGGTACAAATTGTAAACTTTTAATATAAACATTTGTCAAACATTACAACAACAAAAAATTAATGTTTACTTTTCCTAAGTTGGCTCAACTTTTGTTTTGTAGACTCATTTCATAAAGTCAAGAAGTTACTTCTGACATGATGAGCACACAGCAAGTGTGTGTTTTCTGCATAATGTCTTGCACTTCACACACGTTGCTCACGCACTCGGATGGGCACACACACACCTCACATCACAAGTGTCCTGCCATACATAACATACATGTTTTTATTCTGTGTCTGTACAGTTTCTTTTGAATAGCTGTCTATGAGGGTCAAATTGACACTATTAGTAATAATATGAACGTATAGTAATTTTGTTTGTATATGTCAAAACACATCAGCATGTTTAAACTTTGCATGCATGTTCATGATGATAAATGAGAAAAAGTCACAAAATATCAAGTAAAAAACATAGGTTAACCAGTATTTCCAACAACTAGAAAATCGAAACGGGTCAAATTGACCCGCAACACAACACAAGGGTTAATGAGCAGATAACTTTGAACAAACGCTCTATTGATGTTACTGGAGAACGTTTGTTCGTAACTTTGAGAGAACGTTCCCTGTTTGCAGGGATTGAGATACTGTGCAAAAAAGTTAGAGAAGTTCACACGGTCACACAACAGCTCTAGCAGTGTGAAATCACACACACACACACACACACACACACACACACACACACACACACACACACACACACACACACACACACACACACACACACACACACACACACACACACGTTGTGTTTCCATGTTTTATGGGGACTTTTTTACAACCCTTAAAGAGTCTGCAAAGTATGTCTAACTCAACTGACATGCCATACTGGTGAGATTACACTGATGTGATATGAGTGAAGCGTATGTCATTTCTTTAAGTCATCAGTTACTTAAAAAAGGGAAATATACTGAAGGTTCAAGTGTTTACAGGCACTGCTGGGGCTACTGGCTTTTTACGAATGTATTTTTCCATTTCAGCAAGACATTTCAATCCAACCCTAAAAAAAAAAAAAAAAAATGGAGAACAGCATCCAAAGCATTCAGTTACAGAAAAAAGTATATCGTAACAAAGGAAACAAATTTTGCAATTACGTAAATAAGTATAATAATCACAACTTACGGTAGTAGGGAGAATAAATGATATACTGTATTCACTGCAAGTGTAGTGTTGTACTGAATAGTGTATATGCCTATTCAGCACTTGCATACTGTAAAAATACAGTAGTCCTGCAAAAGCATCATCAGAAACAAGTGTGAACAGATCAGACCTTGAACCCTGTGTTAAACCGGTGTGTGTGTGTGTGTGTGTGTGTGTGTGTGTGTGTGTGTGTGTGTGTGTGTGTTCAGAGACTGTAGTGTCTTAAATACTGGAAATGTTATTAGAGCTTTTAAATGTTCTTCCGTTTCTCCGTCGTTTGTTGTTATAGGGTTAGATTTTTAAAATGCATCGAGGTGCCATCATCTCTGTTTTTTCTGTCCGTGGTCATATTTTAATATTCATGTGTATAATGAGTGTGTTGCAGAAAGTCTGTGTTTTACTGGTTGTTGTCTCCCTCTACAATCCCACTTTTCCCCAGCTGTGTGTGAACGTCCAGCTAACACACGGGTTCATGACACTGAGGAATGTAAAAATGATTCACTCAGACTTATGTTTTTCAAAACATTTAAAGAGGAAAACCCGTAACTCCATTATCGTTCTTACAAGCTTATAACATTAAGTCTGATAAAACTGATCAATCTTATCACATGAGATATCATTGACTACCTGTGCGTATATAAGACACACACACAGACTCACAGATACACCAGCAAACGCTCAACCTAAGATCAACTCCATTTGACGAGACACAGACTCTTCTCCACGGTAATGTATTCTTCCTAATCTTTCTTTCTTTATGTAGCCTATTTAGAATATCATCGTATTCACATTCCCTCGTATAATTGTATATCTGTACTTGTATTGTCTGTTGCCTTTTTTGTCTATTATGTATTTTTATTTACGTTTATTTTTCTTTTTACTCATTTTTTTTTCATAGTTGTCCCTCTGGAATCTTGTCACAAAGACCAAGTCCTCGTGTGTAAGCTATAAATCTGAATCTGATATATAAAACTTTTGAACAAAATTATGTTTGAATTTAATTGCAGAAATTAATAATAGAGATTTTCTTGGTAACACTTTACAATAAGGTTTCATTAGTTAACATGAACTAAAAATGAGTTTATTAATCAGCATTTATCAATCTTAATGTTAAAGGGTTAACTCTCCTTTTGAAGCGACAAGAGTGTGTGTTTGTGCGGAAAAAAATACATAATTTACAAAAAGCTCTCGGTTTCATTACAAAGATCTTCATTTGTGTTCTGAAGATGAACAGGTTTGGTACGACATGAGGGACAGAATTTTACGTTTTGGGTGAACTACTTAATTTACTCTTATTTCAGCATTTACTAATACATTATTAAAATCAAAAGTTGTTAACATAAGTTAATGCACTGTGAACTAACATGAACAAACTGAAAGATGTATTCTTAACTAACGGTAACAAAGATGAACAAACAGTAACTAATGTATTGCTCATGTTAGTTCATATCCTAACTAATGTTAACTAGTGAAACCTCATGGTAAAGTGTTTTTTTGTATTGCAATTAAACAAGTACAAATGTACTTTTCTATGATTGTATGGTTTGTGACAACAGTGAATCTGCAATCTCAAATGTTTATCTTACAATAATATCCCCAGATCCTGAAAATGCTGTTATTCGTGATCATCCTGACTCTCACACTCCAGCCGGGTCTGAGTCAGCGCTGTGTGAATGCGGTGGATCCAGATCAATATTACACCTTCATTAAACAACACATAAACACCGGCATCCCAAAGACTCTGGACATCAAAGAATGGCACGAGTTCATTACCAAAATTGGCACCTGGGACCGGCCGATTCAGAGCTTCTTGCCCAATGCAGAACATGATACTGTGTTAGGTGTGTGTTCAGCAGGGGGAAAGATATATCCGGGTATGAACCTCTGCATCAGCAAGCAGCCGATCAAGTTCTTCAATGTTTACGTCAAAACTAAGATGAAGGTCACGCATGTCGAATTCATAAAAGATCGACATGTGATTCTTGGCTGTGAAAAAATCAGGACCGTGAACCAATGTCTACCTATTCATTTCCAGGCAAATGTAAATGGAGCTATACCAGATAATAATGCAGCAGACTGCAATTAATCAGCTGAACACACACACTTTATTCCTGATGAGTGTTTAAAGTGTTTAAAGTGTTTAAAGTCTTCTGACCCACAGAAATGATGTCTGGATGATGTCACTTTTAATCTTTGCTTCTTTCATTTTTATCTAATGTTGAAAGTGAATTAATGTGAGGATGTCTGAACATTACACTCACACACAGCTTTCTATTCGCCTTTTGCTTTATTAATTATCATTAAATAAAGAGCATTAAAAAAAAAATCTGATTTGTTTCAATGAACACACACACACACACACACACACACACAAACTCACACACACACACACACACACACACACACACACACACACACACACACTCACACAGACACACGCACACACACACACACTCACACACACAGACACACACACACACACACACACAGACAGACACACACACACACACACACACAGTTTGTTCTTGCGTGACACAGGATAATACGTTTTGAATAATAACAATATTTATTAAGAAGTGAATCATATCACTTCCAGGGTTATTATTATTAACTAAAGATATTAAAAAACAATATAAATATTATATGAATAAATATGTTGCCTTGGCAATAAACAGAAATAAGTTGAAGTTGAAGCATAAAAATATACAGTATATATATATATATAATGGTGAACATGAATACACATGACCCGGTCACAGCTCAGCTCTGGTGTGAATCTACACAGATCCTTAATGGACACAATAACACTCCTGATTAACACACACACACACACACACACACACACACACACACACGTTATATTCCCGTAACAACACCTCAATGGGCACACACACACACACACACACACACACATACACACACACACACACAGGCGTTACATGGACGTGTCATGAAGCGTTTCACTGTTTTACTGCCACTTTCCCACACTGACTCCTCTCTCACACACACACACACACACACACACACACACACACACACACACACACACACACACACACACACACACACACACACCAGTATATTCCCATAACAACACTTCAATGCACACACACACACACACACTCTACTACACTGATGAGATAAAAAATATGAACTATAATGGAGCTCACTTTAGCGTGTGTGTGTGTGTGTGTGTGTGTGTGTGTGTGTGTGTGAGAGAGAGAGAGGAGTCAGTGTGGGAAAGCAGCAGTGAAATGCTTCATGACACGTTCAGACTTTAACTTTTAACTTTAAATGTAACGATTTTTAAATGTAACAGTTTTTAAATGTAACGGTTTTTAAATGTAACAGTTTTTAAATGTAACTTGTTTCGGAACGTTCAGATTCAAAAGTAACGTTCCATAATGTTTGAAGAATGGAATGTTCACTTAACATTCGCAAAACGTTGTAAAATCTTCAGAAATATCATTTTCAGAGCATATATTTTGGGCTTTTATACAGAAACTGCTCTTGTAAAGTCAATATCTCTCACAGCCGATAGAAAACTGCAGGAATGAACAGATCTTCATTAGATTTTTATATTGTCATTTTTACTCTAAAGTTCACTTCAGTCACTTATTTAGACTTCTTTACAACACTGTGATTCAAAGAACGATCAGAAAATAAAGTTTTGAATATTTAAATATTTATTTCAATTAAATAAGTGACATGTAGAATAATTTATCATAAATACTAAAAAAATAATAATAATAATACATTAAACTTACAAATGAAGCAATTTTATACACTGTACATATCCACAAGTATTTACATTCAATAACTAAATAAAGTGAATCAGAATGTGGAGTCCATATATAAATATAAGATGTGCGCAGTGATGAAGGTCTTCAGTGGAGCTCCTCTTCATCCTCCTCCTCATCCTCAGTGTGTGAGTCCTCATAAAGGCAGATGGAGGCCTGGACCGGGTAATTCCTCAGGAGAAGCTCCGCCTCCTGGTACAAGTGATCGAAACACTGGGATCTGGGCCAGAACAACCTGGAGAAAATCAAGTTTAAACAGTGAGTTCATAATCTGTGGAGAAGCAGATCATATCAACATCATCACGTGATCATATCAACATCTTCATCATCACGTGATCATATCAACATCATCACGTGATCTACTTACTTCACAGGGTGTGTGGTGGAGACTTTGAGTTGCTCATCTGATGGTCTGTCATAAGGCTGTTGAATGAAGACAGATTTTTTTAGTATCTGATATTTTGCTCACACAATAATCAGAGTTCAATATTATTGATTATCTCACCTCGTACCTTATGAGTGGCAGTTGTGCGTCCTTTGCTGGTTGTATTGACCCACGGTCTCCAGGGTCTCGTGTCGGCGTGTAATACTCCGCGAGTGAGAGAGATCTTCTCCATGATGTTGGTGGACAGAGAAGCGGAAGAGAATGATGTTCGGACTGAAGTCTGGAGCCTTTATATACACGCACGCGCGCTCGTGCCAAACGGTGCGTTCACGCCTCGCGTCTGACACGCGCGCTGGTGAAGGTGTGATGATGTCACACTCCCGCCAAACACATGGCGAGCTGACACGTTCACTGAGAACTCTCTTTAATAACAGTAAAGTTTAGTTAGTTGGACGTTTGCCTGGCGTTTTACATGTTACCAGCCACACTTGTTCCAGAATGTTTAGAAAGCGTTCAAAAGTGGCTCCAAAATGATCAAATGTCCCCTTAACGGTCGTATATGTGCCCAATAAATAAGATCTGAGCGCTCAGGGAACATTCACTTTCATAACTTTCTTGCTCATCTACAGGTATGGCTCTTTATATATATGATGATTTGGTGATAATGAGATGGTGTGTGTGTGGTTTAATCTCATGAGGTATTTAGCACTGGTTTAAAGTGTGAAGTGAAATCCAAAGCATTTGCTCTCAAACACAAACATGACGCGTGCCGATCTGTGACGCGCGCGCTCCCGCTGAGACTCGTGCGCACGAGCGGCTTCGTGAACTTTATTCTCCAGTTCAAGAGTGAGACAAACGCTCAGAGTAAAGGACACACACACACACACACACACACACACACACACACACACACACACACACACACACACACACACACACACACACACACACACACACACACACACACACACACACACACACACACACACACACACACACACACACACACACACACACACACACACACACACACACACACACACACACACACACACACACAGAGAGAGAGCTGAGGGACAGAAGACGCTTACCTGTGCTTCTTTGCGGCTGAAAGTGTGTGTGCGGCTGAAAGAGAACAGAACCGGTGTGTGTGTGTGTCTCCTGGTCTGGGCAGGTGAAGTTATTCACTGTTTTACAAAGGCAGATTCACCAATATTAGCGCCGTCTGCAATCTCAGTCTGGTAATACTTTTAGAAAACATGCAGAAAATGTTTAGTTTGCTATAATTTATCACATTTCAATAAAACAAGCAAACAAATAAATAAATGTATTTACTATGCGACCTCTAGAGGACACCCGTACACCGAACACTGAACTGTGAGTAAATGCTCAATATAATTCCTTTCATTCTACATCCCCTTCATACACACATTCACAACACTACATTTAACCTTGATTTAGCCTAGTTATCAAAAGTGTGTGTGTGTGTGTGAGCGAGTGAGTGTGGAAACATACAGTATATTCTATTCTTAACACTTACAATCAAATCAAATGAGATTTTCCTGTTTTAAGGGCACACACACACACACAACTTTCTATTCATCAAAGAATCCTGAAAAACAAAAAGTATTAGTTTCCATGATATTACACACTTCACGGTGGAAGTTACGGAGCTGGGGACTACTTTCAGGCGCTGCGTAATATCATTGCGCTGGTGTACGGCGGCAGTTCCCTGATTATTTCGCAGGAATGAGAGTATAATTCCAAATCATATTCCAAATCAAAACTTTTTTCATTTTCTCTCGGTCTTAGTACACGATGTAACTACAGAAGTGTCAAGTTTTAAAGGTGCAATGTGTATTATTTCTGAGGATCTATTGACAGAAATGCAATATAAGATCCATAACTAGCCTATGCCTTTTCAATATCAAAAAATACTACAACTACAGATTCTTTGTTCACCTGAGCCTTCCTTATTATATCTTCAAGGCATACAAAGGGATCCATACCTCTACCTTTCCTGAATCCACTTTGATAATTTTGCATCAATTCTTTAGTTTCTACCCAATACTTAAGCCTGTCATTTATCATCCTCTCCATAGTATTTCCCTTCTGGGAGGTTAAAGCAATAGGGCTATAGTTATTCGCTTTTTGGGGTTCTTTCCCAGGTTTCCTAATAGGAATAATTATAGACTCCTTCCATGATCTAGGAATGCATCCATCCATCCATACTTTATTATATAGATTTAATAAAACATCCTTCCCTTTATCACTTAAGTTTCCTTGTCGTGTAGTTTTGTTTTATTTTTTGCTCAATAAAAGCCTTTATTTCTTCTGCATTTGAGTCCTCGCCTCATCTCCTACAGTTGGTTTGGTCACATCATTAGAATAATGATAATTAGGACGATGATCAGTGCCGATTATATCCTGTCAATCAAAAGCGTGCGGTAACCCAGAAAATCTTTGTTCAAAATTTTTTCTTAAAACATTACCATGCAGTGTTCTAAAAATGTTTTCACCGGATAGTTTTATTTCAGTTCCCAGAATGTTCTCCTAAAAGGTAGGATAACATTCTTTAAAAACATTCTAAAAATGTTTAATGATAACATTGTTAGAACATTATCCCCTAATGTTCAGTTCTGATAACATTTTCAGCATAGTTTTATTTTTGTTCCCAGAGTGTTCTCTTAAAAGATGGCATAACTAAGAACACTCTAAAAATGTTTTGTGCTGACCCCTCAGAAGTGTACTCTTCTTCTTTTTGCATATATCAAGGCAGCTGTCTGAAATTTCTCAGAAAACCAGCTAAACTCAAATGAAACCTATTGCTTAATTCCAGAAATATCATCTGTTTACACAACATCATTTCCTCATTTTATTAAAAAGCTTAGTCCTTCTTTCCGGGGAAAAAAGCAAGCATTCTTCTTTGCAAAACGCAGGAAAAAGCAGGAAAAGTACTCTAATTAGAATATAGTGTATATAATGTAAACAAAGAATTCTTTGTCGTTGTCTTTTCACGACAAGAAATTATTTTTTGCTCAATAAAAGCCTTTATTTCTTCTGCATTTGAGTCCTCGCCTCATCTCCTACAGTTGGTTGGGTCACATCATTAGAAATAGTGATGGCAAAATGAGGCTTCCTGAACCACTGAGACCTCGCAGCCCATTGCTTCGCCCAAAGTGTCATTACTCAAAGCTTCATTCAGCATTGCTCACTAGTGACGCATAGCTCCTGTGCAAAGAAATAACAGACAAATTAATTCATTCTGAACCACCTGAGCAGACTTATGATGTCCGTATAGCCCCCGTTCTGTTTTATATATTTATTTTCTTCTCACTGTTAATGTCTGCAACCTTTCATTTGCAATAATAAAAAGACCTGAGCAGACATTTGTCCATTGGCTGGGTATAAAACATGTATCTTTCTCTGTCTGAATTTACTTGTGCAGAGACAACTGTCACACACACAGTTAATTAATTATTCATAAATTGTTTGGATAGTGACAGTATGAACAACAAAAGTGACACTGTTGAGTGCAGTGCTTATGGTGGAGGGAGTGTAATAAAGTAAACTGCAACAGGATGGTCTGGGAAAAGTTAAGGATTGTTTCTGGGGGGTTTTGTGCAGTGATCTATTACTAGTTAGTGCAGTGTTGTGCTTATGGGACTGGGGATATATATAGGAGCAAACTGCAACACTGCATTTTGGGCTGGGTGAAGGAAGGATTACAATGGGGGTTTTTTCGACAAAAAAACAAAAAAAAATCTTCCTTTAATCCTCCCTTGTTTGGCTTATGCTACTCTGAGCAATGCCAGAACTTTGTATTTTGAGCACTTCTTGCGTTATTTTTGCCTCTTCACGATGACTCGCTTGCTGTAGTCCTCAGTTGTAAGTCGCTTTGGATAAAAGCGTCTGCTAAATGACTAAATGTAGATTTTTATTGAGAAACAGAAGTTTTTCAAGTGTGTTGGGGTTTAGACGATTCCTCTTCTTGGACAAAACCTCTCCAGCCTTGGAAAAGATCCTTTCACAAGGAACAGATGATGCAGGGGAACATAAGAATGCCAGTGCCAGCTGGTATAAACGAGGATGGATGCTTCTGTTGAGCCCAGACAGGGGAGGATTTCCTCTTTCTTGCTGGCTCCATTACCAGGAAAAAGGAAGAGGTCGCAAAAAGCAAACCAATCCAAAAGTGCAATCCAAAACATAAAGCAGTCCAGTCCAGATCCAAAGCAATCCAAATAATCGTATGTAATTAACAAGACTATAGCTACTATAATTAATAATAACAATAAACTATAACTATTCTAACCTGATATAATGTAATAATATACCGCCCTAACACATGACACAATAACGACAATGACTATGAGAGTTCTCTGACTCTCTGACAGTCCTGAAAACACCCACAAGCTGGCGTGAGTTTCGAACCCGCTTTATCCGGAAGCGACACTCAGACCGAACCGGTGACGTATCCACACAAACCAAGGCCTAGTTTGTCATTAGTCACGTGACTTTCACGTTAACAACACAAGCCTCGAATCGCGGCTTCATCTGACACGCCCATTTCTTACTCGACACAAGCTCCGACGCCTCGGTTTAAATGTCACATCACTAATTAGAAACAAGTGTGAACAGTTTAGACCCTGAACCCTGTGTTAGGGTGCTTTCACACCTGCCTCATTTAGTTGGGTTGAATCGCACTAGAGTTTGTTGTCTCCCGTGGTGGTGCGGTTGGTTTGGGCCGGTGTGAATGCAGCAATCGCAGTCGGGTGCGCACCAAAAGCAGACCAAACAAGAATGAATTAGAATTTCATTCTTTCAAATGAACTCTGGAGCGGTTCGCTTGTGGTAAAAACGTGATCCGACCTCGAACAGACCCAACTGCCAAAGATCTGCGCATTTTTGGGCTAAACCAGCTGCCGTAGTCAGCGGCGCTGTGCATTATGGGATGAGGACTAATGTTTGTTGACAGTATTAGCACTTTTAGCATGGCCGCTCACAGACAAACTTGGAGTTGTGAGGAGGTGCGGAGCCTCATAGAAATTTGGTCTGATGACCATATTAGGTCCCAACTTCCAAAAACTCGAAATCTTCACTTTGTTTAGCAAACAGCTCAGGGAAAGGGGGTTTCATAGATTCTGTTGGAATTTTCCCTCACGTTAATCCTGACCAATCGAAGTGCAGTTATGGAAATACGTTCAAGACACATCTGGCCAACGAGTGATGTGGATGTTGTCACGTGACTGTATTTTGGTTCGTTTCAGCAACTCATCGACTGATTCGGACCAGAGCAATCAGTGTGCTGTGAAAAGGTATAATTTTTCACCCCTTGATCCGGACCAAATGAACCAAACTGATGAGTGTCGTTTGTTTAGAGACTGCAGTGTCTTAAATGTACTGAAAATGTTATTAGACCTTTTAAATGTTCTTATATGTTTCTCTGTCGTTTTGGCAGTTTGTTGTTAAAAATATATATATTATACTCAGTTGAGCTGTCTCTGAACATGCGGGTTGACGCTGGCCTAAGCATAGCTATATTCTTACCGCAAAAAAATAAAATGCCCAAGAATTCGCCTTTGGCTAAGTCACGCCCTAGAATGTAGATTGACCAATCACAGCGCAGCCAAGAACGAGCTCCACAGCGGTCCGACACTTCTTCACAGCGCTCCATTGACTTTAACACCGGCGTCTCATATGTTTGGTCTCGTGAGGCTATTACCGTCGTAGTTTTATCAAAAATATGGTTAAGCGTTGTGCCTGGGGCGTTAGTAACACAGATACACGTTTCCCAGAGAGGTTGGAGGGGGTGTCCATTTCTTTCCCTTCCCAAAACCGAAGTCAAATCCTGACAAGTGTCGCCTTTGGATTAAACTGTGTGGACGTCCTCAGTCAGCGAAACCCCTCGAGATCAACAACACACTTGTGCTCTAAGATACATTTAGCTTTTAACCTTACTGTGAAGTTACACTAGTTAGACAGTTTTATGCTGGTTTGCTTTGTAATAACGATTATAGAAGTGAATAGAGACCAGCTCTGCATGAACAGTGTTGCTCCTGATATTGTGAGTCCCAGCCTCCGTCTCCATTAGGATATGCGGTGTCATGTTTTGACTGTGACCGTTATGCTTTTGCCTCTGTTTGGATGCCTTGTTGCTGCTTGCGTTTCTCCGGTATGTCTTGAATAAAGCCTTCGAACGCACACTGAGCCCCTTCTGCCTACTTCTATCAGACACTTTATTTGCTGCTTTATAAAAGTTTGATAAAATGTCAGCAGGAAGAGCCGTCACAGCATAAGCCATGTTGATACCACACCAGAGCCCAGATGAAGTTGTCGGAGGTAGCAACAGTAACTAAGGGGGGCGGGGCTTAGTCAAAGGTGAATTAGAGTTACCTGACCGCAATCTAACCCCGCCTAAGAGTCTCACAAAGAGTCGAACGACGTCTCGCCCCCTATTGACAGCATCACTCGGGAATAAGGTCTTTAGTGTCTAACCTGTAACTTGTTCCACTAACTAACTTACTGCGCAGAAATAATAATCAGACTCCAGGTGATGCCTTTGAATATGCTTTAATCACGGCCGGAGGATCTCAGACAAGTTTTAGAGAGAATCCCACCAGCAAAAGGAGGAATACAACAGCTCTTATAGAATAGGAGCATGGCGAAAATTACATAATACATGACATAATTTCCCTACAATTTGATTGGTTCTTCATATAAGCAAACCATTCTGTTACTAGGTAGAAGCAAACTCTGTTTCCTTGATTAGCTACTTTCATTTCCTTTATTTGCTATTTATACACTCACACACTCAAAAGTCACGAAAAAGCATATGAATGTTGTTCCTGCTAGAAAAATAAATGTAAGTTATGATTAATTTAAAAATCCATCACACTGTATAATCATAATGAGTGTGTTGCAGGTCTGTGTTTTACTGGTGGTTGTCTGCCCTCTTCGCGCCCTCTACAATTCCACTTTTCCACAGCTTTACACGCACATTTCTAGAGACTTTTTGCAAATCTGAGGTGTCCAGCTAACACACGGGTTCATGACACTGAGGAATGTATAAATGATTCACTCAGACTTATGTTCTCAAACATGTGAAAGAGGAAAACCCTGAACTCCCTTATCGGTCTCAGTTACAATAACATAAGTATTTGAATTTAAAAGTAAGCCTAATAACAGTCTGATAGAACAGTTGATAGTATTAATATCTAAGTGGGCTTAGTGAAATATTTTGAACATTTTTGTAGAATGTTTTTTTATTTTATTTATCCCAGAACGCTTCTTCAGAAGTGGCTAATCTTTTACTGACAAACAGTTGCACACTTACTTTTCCTCTTCCTCTTGTGACATCATTGACGACCTACAGTATGCGTATATAAGACACACACACACCAACTCACAGATACACCAGCAAACGCTCAAACTAAGATCACACTCCATTTGACTCGACACAGACTCTTCTCCACGGTAATGTATTCTTCCTGGTCTTTCTTTCTTTCTGTATTTAGATTATTCACTTTCCCTCGTATAATTGTATATCTGTACTTGTATTGTCTGTTCCCTTTTTTGTCTATTGTGTATTTTTACATACATTTCTTTTTCTTTTTTACTCATTTACTTTATACTCATGTCTTAATAGTTGTCCCTCTGGAATCTTCTGTCACAAAGACCAAGTCCTCGTGTGTAAGCTATAAATCTGAATCTGATATATAAAACTTTTTAACAATATTATGTTTGAATTTAATTGCAGAAATGAATCAATAATAGAGATTTTCTTGGTAACACTTTAAGGTTTCATTAGTTAACATGAACTAAGAATGAACAATATCTCCAGCATTTATTACTCTTAATGTTAAAGGGTTAGTTCACTCAAACATGTCAATTATGTAATTATTACTGTCGTTCCACATCCATATCTTCAGAACACAAATTAATATTATTTTTATGAAATCCGAGAGCTTTCTGTCCCTCCATCGGAAGCAGCGCAATTTACACATTCAAGGTCCAGAACGATAAGAAAGACATCATTAAAGTTCTCAATATGACTCCAGTGGTTTAACTTTCATTTTATGAAGCGACGCGAGTGTTTGTTTGTGCGGGAAAAACATAATTTACTAAAATCCCTCGGTTTCATTAAAAAGATCTTCATTTGTGTTCTGAAGATGAACAGGTTTGGTACGACATGAGGGCGAGAAATTAATTACAGAATTGAAATTTTTGGGTGAACTAATTAATTTACTCTTATTTCAGCATTTAATAATACATTATTAGACACATACACATATACACTAGCCTGGCTAACGCCAGACCCAATTCTCGTTGAGAGTTAGGGTTAGGGTAACCCTAACCCTTGCCTTTCAGCATGAATAAAATCGCGCTGCGCAAAGGCAGTATGGGGAAACCCAGGCTACATATACACAGCTGTGTCAATGTATATAATGTATATACATTATTATATTATAATGTATATAATATATATATATAAAAAATTATTTATGTCTGTATTAGGCTAATGAGCTTCTACATTGTATTTATCACCAGGATTTGAAGAGTTATATCTGTTTTACTGCTTTTTATATTTGTATTGTTCACTGTAATCTTATTGTGTTTTTTAGGTAGACCATTTTTAGATCTGTCCAGGGACAACGGATGAAAAATAGCCTTTTGGCTAATTCTGGTGCATTTGCAGCAATGCTAATTAATGTACACTGTCCCTGTCAAATAAATAAATAAACAAACAAACAAATAAATAAATAAATACAAAAAAAATCAAAAGTTGTTAACATTAGTTAATGTACTGTGAACTAACATGAACAAACTATGAACAGATGTATTCTGAACTAACGGTAACAAAGATGAACAAATACAGTAACTAATGTTAACTAGTGAAACCTCATGGTAAAGTGTTTCTTTGTATTGCAATTAAACAAGTAAAAATGTACTTTTCTATGATTGTATGGTTTGTGAGAACAGTGAATCTGCAATCTCAAATGTTTATCTTACAAAAATATCCCCAGATCCTAAAAATGCTGTTATTCGTGATCATCTTGAGTCTCACACTCCAGCCGGGTCTGAGTCAGCGCTGTGAGAATGCGGTGGATCCAGATAAATATGAAACCTTCGTTACACACCACCTAAACAAAAAAATCCCAAAGAGTGCCGACATCAATCAATGGCAGACGTTCATTGACAGAACTGACACCTGGCACCGGGGGATTCAGAGCTTCTTTCCCGTATCAGAACACAGGAATGTGTTAGGTGTGTGTTCAACAGCGGGAAAGATATATCCGGGCAGAAACCTCTGCATCAGCAAGAAGCGGATCAACTTCTACACTGTTCAAGTCAATGAGAGAAGGCAGGTCACAGAGGTCAAACCAATGCTACAATATGTGATTCTTGGCTGTGAAAAAATCGAGAACAAATGTCGACCTATTCATTTCGAGGCAAATGAAAATGATGCTAAACCAGGTATTAAGGCACCAAACTGCAGTTAATCAGCTGAACACACACACTTTATTCCTGACGAGTGTTTAAAGTGTTTAAAGTGTTTAAAGTCTTCTGACCCATAGAAATGATGTCTGGATGATGTTACTTTTAAGCTTTGCTTCTTTCATTTTTATCTGATGTTGAAAGTGAATTAATGTGAGGATGTCTGAACATTACACACACACACAGCTTTCTATTCGCCTTTTGCTTTATTCATTATCATTAAATAAAGAGCATTAAAAAAATCTGGATTTGTTTCAATGAACACACACACACACACACACACACATTTGATTATTTTATTTGGAATGACCAATACTGATTAAAACAACACAGCATCCAAATATTCACGAAGAGCCTGTTGTGTTTCACCAGACAATACAAACAATGCTAATAGTCCCAACCACATGAATAAATAATTACATAGGCTATGGATAGAGATGACATCGCCTTCTCCAGACATGCAGACTGCCACACACACACACACACACACACACACACACACACACACACACACACACACACACACACACACACACACACACACACACACACACAGTTTGTTCTTGCGTGACACAGAATAATACGTTTTGAATAATAAAAATATTTATTAAGAAGTGAATCATATCACTTCCAGGGTTATTATTGTTAACTAAAGATATTAAAAAAACGATATAAATATAAAAAATATGTTGCCTTGGCAATAAACAGAAATAAGTTGAAGTTGAAGCAAAATATACAGTATATATATATATAATGGTGAACATGAAAACACATGACCCGGTCACAGCTCAGCTCTGGTGTGAATCTAAACAGATCCTTAATGGACACAATAACTCTCCTGATTAACACACACACACACACACACACGTTATATTCCCGTAACAACACCTCAGTGCGCACACACACACACACACAGGCGTTACATGGACGTGTCATGAAGCGTTTCACTATTTTACTGCTGCTTTCCCACACTGACTCCTCTCTCACACACACACACACACACACCAGTATACTCCCATAACAACACTTCAATGGACACACACACACTCACACCAGTATACTCCCATAACAACACTTCAATGCACACACACACACACTCTACTACACTGATGAGATAAAAATTATGAACTATAATGGAGCTCACTTTAGCCATTGTGTGTGTGTGTGTGTGTGTGTGTGTGTGTGTGTGTGTGTGTGGAGTCAGTGTGGGAAAGCAGCAGTGAAACGCTTCATGACACGTTCAGACTTTAACTTTTAAATGTAGCAGTTTTTAAATGTAACTTTTTTCGGAACGTTCAGATTCAAAAGTAACGTTCCATAATGTTTGAAGAATGGAATGTTCACTTAATATTCGCAAAACCAAGAAAAAACGTTGTAAAATCTTCAGAAATATCATTTTCAGAGCATTTATTTTGGACTTTTATACAGTAACTGCTCTTGTAAAGTCAATATCTCTCACAGCCGATAGAAAACTGCAGGAATGAACAGATCTTCATAAGATTTATATATTGTCATTTTTACTCTAAAGTTCACTTCAGTCACTTATTTACAACACTGTGATTCAAAGAACGATCAGAAAATAAAGTTTTGAATATTTAAATATTTATTTCAATGAAATAAGTTACATGTAGAATAATTTATCATAAATACAAAAAAAATAAATATATAAAATACATTAAACTTACAAAGGAAGCAATTTTATATACTGTACATATCCACAAGTATTTACATTCAATAACTAAATAAAGTGAATCAGAATTTGGAGTCCATATATAAATATAAGATGTGCGCAGTGATGAAGGTCTTCAGTGGAGTTCCTCTTCATCCTCCTCCTCATCCTCAGTGTGTGAGTCCTCATAAAGGCAGATGGAGGCCTGGACCGGGTAATTCCTCAGGAGAAGCTCCGCCTCCTGGTACAAGTGATCGAAACACTGGGATCTGGGCCAGAACAACCTGGAGAAAATCAAGTTTAAACAGTGAGTTCATAATCTGTGGAGAAGCAGATCATATCAACATCATCACGTGATCTACTTACTTCACAGGGTGTGTAAAATGAAGAGGTTCGAATGTAGACTAATTTGGATGGATGTGAAACACAGCAGGCAGTCGGTCAGAACTGTATGAGTTGACTCTTAGTTGAAATGACACACCAAGCAGGGTATAAGTTTCACTTAGTTTACTGAAGGGCTGGTTGAGTTGCATGCATGATTTTGACATGTACGCACACAGCAACTCAATATATACTCCAACTGAATAATACTCGAACAACTATGAATTAACTAATGGAGCTGCCCAAACTTTGCTCTCTGTCATGCGCTGCATTCCTTTTCTGTATCCCAACGCGGTTCTGCCTTAACGCAGGTGATGCCATGGTAACAACGTGCGCTGTGATTGGCCAGGATAATACGGGACATTTAAGGGCATCCGGGCCTTTTGTACAGCCGCCCCGAATTCAAGAACTGAATTCGATCATCTCACAAAGGTCTATATCTTATCCTGATCATCCTCAGGTAGGGCTGGAAGCTGGATGAGTCGAGCTACAACTCGCGTGTAGGTTTTACCCTTGACATTTACACTGACTGACCGGACCCGCCCATCTGTGCCTGGGAACACCTGGGTGATTCTGCCTACTGGCCAGAGGGCACGAGGAAGTTGGGGATCGACAATCATGACCACATCCCCGCTCTCTAGTGACTTCTTTTCTGTCTTCCACTTCTGGCGAGCTTGGAGACTGGGTGAATAATACTTGAGGAAATGTCTCCAGAAGTGCTCTGCCAACAGTTGGCTGTGACGCCAGCGTCTGCGACTCAGGATCTCAGACTCTTGGTAGACTACCTGAGGTAAGGATGCGTCTCGGCGACCAATCAGGAAGCAGTTCGGGGTGATTGGATCAGGGTCAGCTACGTCAGAAGAGGTATACCCAAGGGGCTTTGAGTTGAGAATACCTTCGACCTCGACCAGAACTGTTCTTAAAACTTCCTCAGTGACAGTCTGAGCCCCAATGGTCACTCTGAGGGCTGTCTTGATCGAACGGATCTCTCTCTCCCAGCAACCGCCGAAGTGAGGAGCACCTGGTGGGTTGAAAACAAACTTTATCTGCTGGCTGGCAAGGTGACTCTGTAGTTCATCTTGGAGGGTGGCGAACGAGTCATTCAATTCACGTTCTCCTCCCTTAAAGTTGGTGCCTTGGTCGCTCAATAACTCATACGGCTTTCCTCGTCGTGCAATGAACCGTCGTAAGGCCATCAGGAATGAATCAGAGTCAATACTGGTGAGAAGGTCGAGATGGACTGCCCTGGTAGTCATACACTTAAAGACTATGCCCCACCTCTTCTCGTTACGACGCCCAATTTTAACTAAGAAGGGGCCAAAACAGTCCATGCCAGTCGAGTAGAAGGCTGGACGGAAGTATCTCTGTCTGGTAAGAGGTAGGTCGGCCATGAGGGGAACTTCTGGCCGGCCTCTCCATTTCCTACACTCTACACACTGGCGCTGATGTCGACGGACAGCTTCACGGCCTCTCATAATCCAGTATGTCCTTCTGATCTCGGCGAACAGTCTCTCTGCACCAGGGTGATGCAGCCTCTCATCATAATCCTTGATGATCAGTTCTGTGATCGGATGTCGAGGATCGAGGACAACTGGATGCACAGCTTCTGCTTCTATTACCTCACAGTAACGTAGACGGCCTCCTACACGAATCAATCCAGTAGCAGCGTCAAGCTCAGGGGAGAGTGAAACCAGTCTGCTTGTGGCTGCCACCGGTTTGTCTGACTTCAGAAGTTTCAGCTCTTCGGGAAAGGACTCTGCTTGAGCTTGTCGAAGGACTGCTTGTTGAACATCTCTTTGGAGGTCAGCACTGGAAGTGTAGGCCGCCCCATGAAGCTCTTGCCCATAGGCATTCAAGCACTCTGACAGTGATTTGTAGTACGGTGGCTGAAGTGGGAGTGCAGTTGTGGTCACTAACCCGGAGAACGCTGACTGTCTTAATTCACTGCTTGACTCTTCAACTGATAGAGGGGGCTGTCCAGGCCAACTATCTGGTGGCAGCTTGAGGAATGTTGGTCCCTGACTCCACCGGCTCCCTGTAGCAAGGTCACTCAGAGGCTTGCCTCGCGTGATGTCATCCGCTGGATTGTCTGCGGATCTGACATAGCACCAGGTTGCTGAAGCTGTTATCTCTTGGATCTCGGCTACTCGTGTTCCTACGAACACCTTGTAACGACATGAACTGGAAGTCAGCCAAGTGAGCACGGTGGTGGAGTCTGACCAGAGTGTGGTGGAGTGAATAGGAATGGTAAGCTCTGTAGTCAGGAGCTGGGAGAGTTGCGCTCCAGTAAGAGCGGCACACAGCTCTAGTCGGGGTATAGATTGTTGCTTACGGGGCGCAACGCGGGATCTGGCGGCAATAAAGATGACTTCTACTTGACCTTCTTTGTCTTCTGTCCGAAGATATGCCACCGAACCGTATGCCTGCTCCGATGCGTCACAGAAAACGTGGACATCATATCTACAGGATGGGTGATCCATCTGTGAGCTGGTATAGCATCGGGGTAGAGATATCTTCTCTAATCCACTCAACTCTTTCTCCCACTCAGACCATGAAGTAAGGAGTTCCTCAGGTAACTGCGGATCATCCCAGTCGCGCTTCTTATCCCATAAACGCTGTACCAATATCTTCGCTCTGGTGGTAAAAGGGACAATATAACCGAGGGGGTCGTATTGGCTGGCCAGTACATGGTAGATGTTGCGCATTGTCACAGTGGAGCAGCGACTAGCTCTGTGCTTGTATCGTAGGGTGTCGGACTGACAATGCCAGTGTAATCCGAGTGTAGACTCATGGACGTCTTGCTGGCCTTGACTAAGCCAGAGGTCGCAGGTATTAGATCTCGATTCAGAAGGGAGGTGAGTAATTACTGACGGGCAATTGCTGGCCCATTGTCGAAGCTCAAAGCCTCCGGTGGTTAGGAGAGAACATAGTTGATCAACTAGGTCACGGGCCTCTCGGGGGGAGTGAAGACTATGTAGACAATTATCAACATAGAATGATTTCTCGATTACCTCTCTGACTGGGTCTCCAGACTGGCTGTGGTCTATGACGTGCCTCTGAAGAGCGTAAGTGGCACAGCAGGGGCTGCA
Organism: Phoxinus phoxinus; assembly: GCF_949152265.1. NCBI lineage: Eukaryota > Metazoa > Chordata > Actinopteri > Cypriniformes > Leuciscidae > Phoxinus > Phoxinus phoxinus. The sequence continues at coordinate 697,426 of NC_136884.1, forward strand.
TGTGGTACCAAAGGGAAGAACTTGCCACTGGTACACGTCAGGGGGTTGCTCCGGCTTTAGGTCACGCCACAGGAATCTGAGTAAGGGCATGTCATCAGGGAGCAGCCTCACCTGGTGAAACATACCTCGAATATCACTGCTTATGGCTACCGGGTGCTCTCGGAAGCGGAGCAGAACTGCTAGCAGTGATGAGCCTAGCGTGGGTCCTGGAAGAAGGAACTCGTTGAGGCTGTGACCTTCATATTGGAAGGAGCAATTATAGACGACCCGATTCTTGTTATTATGCTGCACCATATGGTGGGGAATGTACCATGACTCTGTAGAACTCTCAACCTCTCTCGGTTCCAGCTTGGCTATGTATCCAGCTTCCTTCAGCCTAGTGATCTCAGCCTGGTAAGCCGAAGCCTGATCTGGATTCTTAAGCAGTCTCCTCTCGACACTCCTTAACTGAGGGAGAACGGCTTCTTTGGTCATGGTCAGCTGTGGCATGCTCTGCCTCCGAAGGAGCGGCGTAGCATACCGCATCGTCCCTTCTACCTCCACTCTCATAGTCTTCTCCTGCAGGAATCTTACAGCTTCTTGGTCTAGCTTGGATCTCGTCACTACCTTTTCGTTGCGGTAGGGAATCACATCCATCTGCCATAATCTTTCAACGTGAGCAAACAGGTCTGCGTTGGGAAGGATAGAGGTGAAAAAACACTGGTGCGTGTTAATCTCATGACGAATCTCATGCGTAGGGCCTTGAAGAGTCCATCCCAGGCGGGTCTTGACTGCTGCGGGTCCACCTGGTGGACCTAACCGGACAGGTTCAACAGGCGTGATGAGGTGTGGGCAATCTGACCCGATCAGCAACATCGGCTGCACTTTGTTCATCTGCTGCAACGGAAGGCCAGTTAGGTGTCGGTATCTCTTCTTTAAGGAAGCCACAGAGTAGGTGTGTTCAGCAAGACCTAGTCTTTCAGCTGTAAAGGCATGTTGGATGAGGTATTTCTTGTGGGGATGAGACACAGATGATACTGTGAAGGAGACGGCCGCCCCATGAAGCACCTGCTGATCCTGTCTCACTGTTCTCAGTATCAAGTCTTCTGGCTGTCCTCTGAGGTCCAGTTGCTGTGCGGCTGCTTGAAGGAGGATTGTCCTCTCAGACCCGTCATCGAGCACTGCATATGTCTCTAACGATGCATCTCCATTCGTGATTATCACCTTACTCACTTTTAGCATGACTCTACGGCTGCTGACAGAACGGTCAACGTACAGGATATCTTTCGTGGTACTCACAAGACAGTTCTCTGGGGGTTTGGGCGCTGTACTGGCAGTCACAGCTCTCTCGTTCAGATCGTGCAATATAAGGAGATGTTTCCTGTTGCAGGTCTTACACAAGGCTTTCAGTGTGCATCTGGAAGCGTGATGATTACGACCGCATCTCCAACATCGATTATTATTACGAATCCAGGCCTCTTTCTGGTCCTTAGTCAACTCTTTGAAGTTATGGCATCCATTAAGGAAATGACTGGCATTATCACAATAAGGGCAGTAGGCACGCAACTTCTCTTTGTACCTGGCGGAGCTGGACCGGGACTCTGGAGCGGACACTCTGCGTTCACTGTCTGCAGCAGGCTTCTCTGTACCCAACAGGAAACTCGTAGATCTCCCAGGAGGATTGGGGTCGTAACGACCATCTCGCTTCTTGGTAGTTAAGGGTGGAGCATACGTAGATGTCCTGGCGGTGTCGTCCTGGACCTGTAGCTCATACTCTAACCAGTCTGCAAAGTCGATAAGGGTGGGGACTGTGATTCTGGACGGATGGACATATCTCTTAAAGCTGATCTGGAGCTCGTGGGGAAGCTTGCCTTGGAGTCTGGACACATGTGAGCCGCATTCTAATTCAGATGCTCCCTCAGACCCCAACTGTTCCAACATACTCACTAATGAGCGTACACGGAGAGCGAAGAACTTGAATGCTTTAACATCACCTGGCTTGAGATTAGGACCTTCTAGTACTTCAGAGATATTCCGCAGCACAAGCTTGTGGGGTTGGCCATACATCTTCACAAGGGCTCGCATAGTGTCTGTATAGGGTCTCACAGAGTTACAGTAGGAATCTGCTACTAGTAGGGCCTCTTCTAGCTCTAAATGATCAGTCAGGATCTGATACTTGAAACGTTCGCTCGCATTCACAGGCAGAAGGTTCTCTAGCGCCATCCGTAGTCTTGAAAACTGTCTGGGATCAGCTGCTGTCAGACGTGGGATGGTAGGCTTAGGGCCTCGGTATATCGGCTCATGGACATGCTGCATTTCCGCTCTAGGTGCCAATTCTGGGCATGGGGACAGACCGAAGTCTCTATCGCTCTGACGACGACTGCGTCTGGGACTAGGTGTTTCATCATCATACTGTACTGCTGCTACAGGCCGACCTGAACAGGTATAGTGGCGACTCTTTTCCGCATATGGGTGCTCTGGCCTGGGCGAAAACGTGAAGTCTCCCATCTGCTTTGTCAGCTGCTCACACTGGACATTTCGGTCCTGGAGAACTTCACCAGCATACACTGCAGAATCTCTCTGTCTATGGACGGACGGTGGCACATGGGTGCGAGGGGCTGGAACTGGTGTTACTGGTTGACGAGGAGTCGCTCTTCCTGTGGCTATCTGCTGAATCTCCTGCTTTAACATAGCATTCTCTGCCTGGAGCCCTCGCAGTGTTGACAGAATCTCAGGTAGAATGTGACTGTGAAGCTCATTGCTGTTTCTTTTCATTTCAGTCCACATAGATTTAATATCAAACAGCTGCTGGTCTTGGAGGTGGAGCTCATTATACTCTGGCGACACATCTCCAGCTGGATCTGGCCATACATCTTGTAGTAGTAGATCATCATCATACGGCGACTGACTTTCTGGAGAAGATGATCGTGACACGCTCTCCGCCGTGGGCGGAAACAGAGATAATGTTCTCTTCACTTGGGTTGAATCAGAAACTTGATAATCTGCTAGATGTGCAGGTAGCCTTATTTGTCGTCGGGGCCGGACAACAGTAGGATCTGGCTCAGAATGGGATGTCATCTCTCTGCTGTGATTCACAATCCGGCTCGAAGGACCATTTAAAATGAAGAGGTTCGAATGTAGACTAATTTGGATGGATGTGAAACACAGCAGGCAGTCGGTCAGAACTGTATGAGTTGACTCTTAGTTGAAATGACACACCAAGCAGGGTATAAGTTTCACTTAGTTTACTGAAGGGCTGGTTGAGTTGCATGCATGATTTTGACATGTACGCACACAGCAACTCAATATATACTCCAACTGAATAATACTCGAACAACTATGAATTAACTAATGGAGCTGCCCAAACTTTGCTCTCTGTCATGCGCTGCATTCCTTTTCTGTATCCCAACGCGGTTCTGCCTTAACGCAGGTGATGCCATGGTAACAACGTGCGCTGTGATTGGCCAGGATAATACGGGACATTTAAGGGCATCCGGGCCTTTTGTACAGTGTGTGATGGAGACTTTACAGAGTTGCTCATCTGATGGTCTGTCATATTTCTGTTGAATGAAGAACGATTTTTTTTAGCATCTGATATTTTGCTCATACAATAATCAGAGTTCAATATTATAGAATGATCTCATCTCGTACCTTATGAGTGGCAGTTGTGCGTCCATTGCTGGCTTTATTGACCCACGGTCTCCAGGGTCTCGTGTCGGCGTGTAATAATCCGCGAGTGAGAGAGATCTTCTCCATGATGTTGGTGGACAGAGAAGCGGAAGAGAATGATGTTCGGACTGAAGTCTGGAGCCTTTATATACACGCACGCGCGCTCGTGCCAAACGGTGCGTTCACGCCTCGCGTCTGACACGCGCGCTGGTGAAGGTGTGATGATGTCACACTCCCGCCAAACACATGGCGAGCTGACACGTTCACTGAGAACTCTCTTTAATAACAGTAAAGTTTAGTTAGTTGGACGTTTGCCTAACGTTTTTACATGTTACCAGCCACACTTGTTCCAGAATGTTTAGAAAGCGTTCAAAAGTGGCTCCAAAATGATCAAATGTCCCCTTAACGGTCGTATATGTGCCCAATAAATACAATCTGAGCGCTCAGGGAACATTCACTTTCATAACTGTCTTGCTCATCTACAGGTGTGGCTCTTTTAATATATGATGATTTGGAGATAATGAGATGGTGTGTGTGGTTTAATATCATGTGATATATAGCACTGGTTTAAAGTGTGAAGTGAAACCCAAAGCATTTGCTCTCAAACACAAACATGACGCGTGCCGATCTGTGACGCGCGCGCTCCCGCTGAGACTCGTGCGCACGAGCGGGTTCATGAACTTTATTCTCCAGTTCAAGAGTGAGACAAACGCTCAGAGTAAAGTACACACACACACACACACACACACACACACACACACACACACACACACACACACACACACACACACACACACACACACACACACACACACACACAGAGCTGAGAGACAGAAGACGCTTACCTGTGCTTCTGTCCTGGTGAAAGTGTGTGTGTGCGGCTGAAAGTGTGTGTGCGGCTGAAAGTGTGTGTGCGGCTGAAAGAGAACAGAGCCGGTGTGTGTGTGTGTGTCTCCTGGTCTGGGCAGGTGAAGTTATTCACAGTTTTACAAAGGCAGATTCACCAATATTAGCGCCGTCTGCAATCTCAGTCTGGTAATACTTTTAGAAAACATGCAGAAAATGTTTAGTTTGCTATAATTTATCACATTTCAATAAAACAAGCAAATAAATAAATAAATGTATTTACTGCATCCTCTAGACACCCGTACATCGAACACTGAACTGTGTGTGTATGTTCAATATAGGCTAATTAATTTAATTCTACATCCCCTTCATACACACACTCACAACACTACATTTAACCTTGCTTTAGTGATCAAAAGTGTGTGTGTGTTTGTGTGTGTATATCGACTGAAAACAATCTTTTGAAAACGAATCAGAAATTAAACTATTTGCATATCTTCAAGCTTCCACAGCATATTCATTTTTTCAATAGCACCATTATTAGTTATTATCATAATCATCAGTGAATATGGATACATTTATGGATATAGTGTAACGCGTCTCTAAATAAAACACAGAAGCACATTCGTTGTGTGCGTTTTTCTACATCTCTCAACATGTAATATGACTTATTCAAAAACAGATTCACTAATGCAATTATGAACGAGGAACATCCGTGGTCAGTGTTATTAAATGAACATTAATCTGACTGAATTGATCCATGACGAGCAGATTAAATATATAAAATATATGTATAAATATCCAGCAGTGAAACGGCGCCCTCTGCTGTCCACACACACACACACATACACACACACACACACACACACACACACACACACACACTCTCTCTACCCACCCGGAAAAAGAAAATCCTCCACTATACCTTTAATTCAGATATTTTTGTTTAGATTTTTTTTGTGTAAATTTTACTCATTTTAAACGGTTAACTTTTAAGGAATTAATTTGATTAATTGTTACTCAATTCTAATTTGTTACATTTAATTAATAATATTGCCTGTAATCTGTTGCCTGTTGATTAGATTTTTACAGTGCACGTTTATTTGCTTTTTTTCTTAATTTTCTAGTTTAACAAATTAAAAATAAATCAATTGACAAAAATGTAACTTACTTATAGTACATTGAACTTAAATATACTATCTATGTGTAATAACTGCAAAGTAATTGATATTACAATACATTTTAAGTTAAATTAACTTGAATTTCTTAAGTTAAGAGTACTTAACTATTTTAGGGCAACCAGTTTGCTCACATTTTTTAAGTAGATTCAACTTGTCCGGGCCAACAGTGTGTATTATGCTACTGTATTTATTTATCTGTAGTGGTGGATGAATAAGAGTGTGATTAGTGTTTGTTTTTGTGTTATTGGTGTTTTATGTCATATTGTGAGAATAACAGTATTAAGGCCCGTTCACACCAAGGAATTAAGATAAAGATATAGTTTTTAAAATCATTCTAAATATTAAAGATTGTAGAGTTCACACCACAGTTATAATGAAAATAGAGAAGCAATATTGTTGGAATGATTTTTTCTGCAGCTGATGAACGAGTTTTGGATATTGATATTGATATTGATATTGATATTTTCCTGTTTCATAGAAAGATGATTTGCTTGATTTTAAGTTAATGCCATATAAAGATGCTTAAATGCTGCTGTGAAAAGAACCTCGTTACTTAAAATGGAGATAAAAACGAATGTATTTATTACCTCTTTATTGTAGAGCACGATGAGATGAGCAAAAGTTTGGAAAGTTGGGTTCTTGAACCTCATGTTTTGTAACCGACCACAGATTATCAAGATGAGACACGGAGGTGAAGAGAACGTGTTGAAAGAGAAGAGATAGACGAAGACTACAGTGAAGAAGAGCAAGAGTGAAGAAATCCACAGCAGAAACGACAGAGGAAGGACATCCAGCTTGATAAGCATGATTTGCAGAAACCTTTATAACCAGTGATCAGTGTTTCTTTAGTTGGCCAGTTTGACTCTTGGCTCTTTATAAGAGTTTGTGTTTTTTGACAATGAATACTGTTAACCCTTACTGTAAAGAAAGATCACATTCTGACAGTATCATCATTTTCTATTAAAACAGTAATCTACCGTAGAAAACTATGCATTCTGGGTTATATTTGCAGTTTTTGAGAAAACAGCCTACAGGAATATAGTGAATTAACAGCGCTCAAAGTCGACACTTAGAGACTGTGTTCAAATCACTCCCTTTACCCTCATTCACTTCTCCTGACTTTAGTCCTCTAATATAGTGCACTTGAAGGAAAAGAAGAGAGTGAATTGAGTCTCTGATGAACACGGATCAGCAGAATCACTGAAGGACAGAGAAACAAGAGCAGAAACAAGAGAAGCACAAGAACTACGACTTCAGCCACACTGAGTGTGAAACCAGTTTACAAACCAGTTTAACATTATTTCTTTCATACATGTATAAGTTCCTGTTGAGAATTAACAAATATTTAGTTGTTGATGTTTTATTCAAAATTAACAGTAATAAACTGTAAGTTATAAAACAGGTACAGTGAAATTAGTTAATTCAAGTATTCTTCTTGTGTAGTTTTACAGTAAATAACTGTACACTCAACAGTAGTTTACTAGCAACAGTGTTGCCATTATTTTACTGTAAAAGAGAATCCTGGTAAGCTCTAACAGTGCAGGTTTAGTCAAAAACATGTCTTTATGATGATGAAAACTATATCACGTATATGCTTTCTTTGCAACAAATTATGTGTTTTGTCAACACTTTTACAAAAAACACACACTCCCATAAAGAGCCAAGAGTCAAACTGGCCAACTAAAGAAACACTGATCACTGGTTATAAAGGTTTCTGCAAATCATGCTTATCAAGCTGGATGTCCTTCCTCTGTGTTTCTGCTGTGGATTTCTTCACTCTTGCTCTTCTTCACTGTAGTCTTCGTCTATCTCTTCTCTTTCAACACGTTCTCTTCACCTCCGTGTCTCATCTTGATAATCTGTGGTCGGTTACAAAACATGAGGTTCAAGAACCCAACTTTCCAAACTTTTGCTCATCTCATCGGGCTCTACAATAAAGAGGTAATAAATACATTAGTTTTTATCTCCATTTTAAGTAACGAGGTTCTTTTCACAGCAGCATTTAAGCATCTTTATATGGCATTAACTTAAAATCAAGCAAATCATCTTTCTATGAAACAGGAAAATATCAATATCAATATCAATATCCAAAACTCGTTCATCAGCTGCAGAAAAAATCATTCTGAAAGATATTCCAACAATATCGCTCTCTATTTTCATTATAACTGTGGTGTGAACTCTACAATCTTTAATATTTAGAATGATTTTAAAAACTATATCTTTATCTTAATTCCTTGGTGTGAACGGGCCTTAATACTGTTATTCTCACAATATGACATAAAACACCAATAACACAAAAACAAACACTAATGACACTCATATTCATCAACCACTACAGATAAATAAATACAGTAGCATAATATGTATTGAGATTATATGCTGAATCTGGATATTTGTGTGTGTATCTAAGTTTTTTTTACAATGTATTTAAAAACTAAATTCAGAATGTTTGATCTCTGGCAAGAAAGCATTGCTGATGATAATCTATTAATAACAAGCAACCACTTTCGATCACATTAGTCAATTTTTCTTTATGATAATAAATGTGATGTATCACCTGTCCATCTTTATTAGCTAATAGTGAACTACACATTCAACAGAGTTTCTTGTTAGTTAATAGTGCCCACTAAGCAAAATTATGTTAAAAAGACGTCTTTGTCACAAAAGCGTATTTATAGACGTTTATAGATATAGACGTTCATGGAACCTCCTTACAAGCTTAAAAACCAGCTCAAATGTGGTCATTGTGGACATATTTTCAACATTTAAGGTCTAATTTTGACGATTTATACTGTTTCTGGACCAAATAATCACTCTCAGGATGCATTCTGTTTAAACTCACATTTATTTCAATGTAATTTCCTGTAACTGCAAAGCAACTCACAGACAGTGTGTGTTTGTACAAAAAACATGGGCTAATTTTATCATATAATTTAATCAAATATATTCTCACAACATGAAACCACAGAAGTAATTTCAAACACGACTGACATGTATTGTGAGAAAAAAATCCTTAAAACATTCTTTGAACATTACATTCAAATGTTTTCTTTACAATATTAACCAAACTTGTAGGGAATGTTAGCCAAAGTTCTGAGAACGTTCAGCTGGATGTGCTTCCACTAAATAATAAAACAAACAAACAAACAGAAAAAACACTACACAAAAGTACAAGGCTTTGTTCTTGTCCATGCAGGACCATAATAATCAGTATGAGAATTGGTAATTTAAAAAAAGTTGATATCCCCTAAAAAGTTGGACTATCCCCTTCGGAGCTTGGCCCCTAATGAGACTTCAGCTTTAGCTTTTATTTAAACTGCACATGCAGCACAAGAAACAAAAAACAAGCTGTAAAAGTTGAATGTGTGCTTCGTAATCTTTAAATCATAAATCCACTGCTTGATGTTATTTAAACTAATGCTCCTCATAGATTCTCTGCAGTTGGAGTTTTTTGTAATGTTGTTATGATCCCTGTGCAATAGTTTGTGTAAGAAATAGGATTCCAAAGATTAAACCATGTTTTATCTTCAAACAACAATTTAAACATTTTTCTTTAAACTTTCTGCAACATATTTATAACAGTGATTTCTATGTTGTTTGAGATACCCGATGTTCATAGTGTCATGAACCAGGGTTGATCTTTCTCTCTCTCTCTTCGTTTCTACCTGTTTTCCCCCAGCTGATAATCATCTCGTGTGCATGAACCTGCGCTGATTGTCACCACACGTTTTCTCTTTACACTGTAAAAAATGATTGTGGTTTTAACAGTAAAAGACTGTAAAAATGCTAGGCTACAGTGAAAAACTGTTAATTGGTTAACAGAAAGTTTCCGTATATACGGTAAATAACTGTGATCGATCTAATGGTACATTTCATGTAATTTTACAGTTTTTGAAAGTGAAAAAGAACAACTCATTGTATAATTTACGGTGAAAACCCGTAACTTGACATTCCCACAATTCCCTGCGTGACACTTCACATTTGATGTATTTTTGTTGAAATAACTATGTTTCTTCATAGTTTTCTTAGTTTTTTTAATCAGTTATGTACATTAGGGTTTTATGTGACATTTAATGTTGTTAAATTAATGTTTATTGCATTTTTTTTAATTTCATGTGTTACGATGATGGTGTTTAATGTTTGTGTGAATGACACTGTGCAGCTTCTATATAATAGTATTAACTTTCTTGTGGAAGAGATCCTTGTGATGAGCTTTAATTGATCATGTGACTCTCATCACTGCTGTGATTGGTGGTTATCAGTGTATTACAAAGGTACAAAACAGATATTAATACTTCAATAGGACGGTAAATTCACATTATATCAGATAATAAAATATGGTTTATTGCTGTAAATTTTAAGTTAAGTCTGTAAAACCAATAACGTTGCTACCGTATTTTTGACGGGAAAGTTCTTTTTTATCGTAAAAATCACGGTTTAATTTTTTACAGTGTAGTCTAATTCTGTCCACTACTTCTAGTTACCGTTCTCCCTGCTTCATTGCCAGATTATTGTTGTTTGTAAAGGGCTCGCTCCTGTATGTTTAGCAGGCCTACGTTATCTCTGTTCTCTGGCCAGCCGTCCAGCTGCTCGTGGTCTCCAACCTCACCGCTGCCTGTGTCTTCAACTCCTGGCCTAGGGATTGAGTCGCCCTCACACTGACTGCTGCTCCTCAGCCTGGGGACCACCGCTGTTGTGTTTCACCAGCCAAGTTTTTGACATGTGTTTTCTCCAGCTCTGTGTCCACCAGACGGCACACTTCCTTTTTTGAAATAAACTTTGTTTCTGTACCTGCCTTTGCTCTTGGGTCCTCTGATTATCCCTGACACATATAGCACGGGAGGAGTATTTTAAATGTATTTTTTGACTATATGTGACAAACATGCACCTTTTAAAAGGTTTAGAGTAAGAAGTAGAGATCATCCCTGGTTTAAGGAGTCAATATCTTCAAAAATGCATGGGCTAAAGCAAAGAAAACGAATAATAACATGGACTGGGTAAATCATAGGACAAGAAATAATTGTACAAAATTGGTAAAAAAAAATCTAAATATGACTATTACATAAATACGATGAATGAAAATGTTAACAATCCGACTAATTTCTGGAAGTTGACCCAATCAATTTGTGGTAAAAAAAAACCCCTCCTCCAGTCTGCCGGATTGTTTAAAATGAAATGAGAGTGTAATCCGGGACAAAGAAAATATTGTAAAAGCCTTTAACAGCCATTTTATCTCTGCTGACTTCATTTCAGATTTTAGCCATCTAAAGGAACATAATATAAAAGGCAATGTGGAAAACGCTTCATGTTGTTCTCAGCTGTTCACTTTTACTCCTTTTTTAGCCACACAAGTTTATAAAGTCTTATCAAACTTGGATTGTAAAAAAATCAGCGGGGTCTGATAAAAATAGAGCCTTACTTTTTAAATATTGCTGCAGATCTTACACTGTAAAACATTTCTAACCTCCCCAACTCAACATTTTCTAGGGACTGGCCACATCTACATTTTTCAATTGGCCCAAGTGAAATTCTGCAAATTTAATTTGATCAATTTGCAGAATTTCACTTGGGCCAATTGAAAAATTTAGATGTGACCAGTCACTAGAAAATGTTGAGTTGGGGAGGTTAGAAATTTTTACAATGTATAACAGAGCCTATCACTTCTATTTTAAATGTAAGTTTAATTTCAAATGTTATTCCCCGTGCATGGAAATCTACGTTTGTTAAAAGGTGGTGATAGATTAATAATTATCGTCCGATTTCAAGGTTGTCAGGGATGGCAAAAGTATTTGAATCTTTTGTAAATGATCAAGTAAAACAGTTTTTAACTTTTTTTAATGAATTCCTATCAGACTTTAGTAAGTGATAGTAAACAGCACTGTGCAGCTTTATTTGTAGATCTCTCCACAGCATTTGATCCTGTAGTAGATCATAAACTTCTGTTGCAGAGACTTGGTTGTGTGGGTTTTAGTGAAACAGCTCTAAAATGGTTTAATAATTGCTTATCAGAAAGAACTCAGTGTGTCTCAGTTGACTATTTTATTTCAGCAGAACAAACTATTAAAAACGGTGTCCCACAGGGTTCTGTTTTAGCACCAATTTTATTTTCTATTTATATTAATGTGGGATAACCCCAGCTAGTGCTGATGCCACAGTCACAGAGTTTCTGGAAGATTGTTTTCGGTCTTTGCGGCGGTCATTGTCAAGTTTGAAATTGGTTTTAAATACGAAAAAAAAAATGAATTATATGCTTTTCACCCGTTGTTTCATCAAAACAGATCTCCCAGTTTTAACTTTAGAAGGGGACTGTATAGAAAGAGTAAATTGTTATAAATATTTAGGTTAGATGAAAAACTAGGTTTTAATGTACATATTGAAAATCTCTTGAAAATGCTTAGACCAAAACTGTGTTTTCTCTTTCATTTAAAGAAATGTTTCCCTTTTGAAGCAAGAAAGAGAATTATTCAAAGTTGTTGCCTCTCCGTATTAGATTACGGTGATGTGATGTATATGCAAGTTCATCTTCACTGAAAAAGTTAGATTGTGTATACCATGCTGCCTTACGATTTGCGACGAGTGCCTCTTTCTCTCATCATTGTAACTTGTACGAATTGGTGGGTTGGACTTCTTTGTTTCAAAGGAGAAAAATACACTTGTTGATGTTTATTGCTACGGTATTGTTAGGCAAATTGCCAATTTATATCTGTTGTGTTTTATCTTATTACACCTGTGAATAGCACTAGATCTAGTGCTAAACTGATGTTAAAGGTTCCACGTTCAGAGCTTGGTAAACCGCCTTCTCGTCCTATGCTCCCTGGTCAGGGCACGAGCTGTAGAGTATAATAATGATAGAAACACTTCCCTCTTTAAAAGTTTTTAAAAACCTCTTATCGACAAATGTAAAGGAAACGTGTGCATGTTTTGTTAAGTAGCTTTTGTTGTCATTTAATGAGTGCTGGGTAAAATTTTATGTACGATTCTTAGTTTTATGTTTGTATGTTGTTTATGTTTTCAAAAATGTGAAAGAGGAAAACCCTGAACTCACTTATCGTTCTCAGTTACAAGCCTATAACATAAGTATTTGGATTTAAAAGTAGGCATAATAACAGTCTAATAACACAGTTGATATATTACCATAATTGGGCTTAACTGTATAATATTTTAATATTTTTTGTTACATATTTTTGCTTCTTCACAAGTGGCTAAAACTGCTGACATTAGTTGACCACTTACTTCTACTTTTCCTCGTATCACATGTGAGATCATTATCTACTGTATGTATATAAGACACACTAACTCACCGATACAGCAAACGCTCAAACTAAGACACAACTAACATCAACTCCATGGTAATGTATTCTTCGATCTTTATTTCTTTCTCATATCTCTCTTATTCACATTCCCTCGTAATTGTATATCTGTATTGTATTGTCTGTTGTCTTTTTTGTCTACCTACTGTGTATTTTTATATACATTTCTTTTTCTTTTTACCCATTTCTTCTTTTTTCTTCTTTTTACATGTGTCTTAATAGTTGTTACTCTGGAATAGATCATAATAGAGATTTTCTTGGTAACACTTTACAATAAGGTTTCATTAGTTAACATGAACTAAAAATGATCAATACTTCTCCAGCATTTATTAATGTTAAAGGGTTAGTTCACCCAAATTCTGTAATTATTACTGTCGTTCCCCATCCATATCAGACCTTCCTTCATCTTCAGAACACAAATTAATATTTTTCTATGAAATCCGAGAGCTTTCTGTCCCTCCATCGCAACACAATTTACACATTCAAGGTCCAGAACGATGAGAAAGACATCAGTAAATAACTCAATGTGACTCCAGTGGTTTAACTCTCATTCTATGAAGCGACAAGAGTGTTTGTTTGTGCGGGAAACATATAATTTACTAAAATCCCTCGGGTTCATTAAAAAGATCTTCATTTGTGTTCTGAAGATGAACAGGTTTGCACGACATGAGGCCGAGAAATTAATGACAGAATTTACATTTTTGGGTGAACTAATTAATTTACTCTTATTTCAGAATTTACTAATACATTATTAAAATCAAAAGTTGTTAACATTAGTTAATGTAATGTGACCTTACACGAACAAACACTGAACAGATGTATTCTGAACTAACGTTAATAAAGATGAACAAGTACAGTAACTAATGTATTGCTCATGTTAGTTCATATCCTAACTAATGTTAACTAGTGAAACCTCATGGTAAAGTGTTTCTTTGTATTGCAATTAAACAACTAAAAATGTACTATTGTATGGTTTGTGACAACAGTGAATCTGCAATCTCCGAATCTAAATGTTTATCTTACAAAAATATCCCCAGATCCTGAAAATGCTGTTATTCGTGATCATCTTGAGTCTCACACTCCAGCCGGGTCTGAGTCTGAGTAAGTGGAAGCCGGAGCCGCCGCCGAAGCCGGAGCAGCGCTGTGTGAATGCGGTGGATCGAGTTCAATATGACACCTTCTTTACACACCACCTAAACACCGGCATGCCAGGGAATAAACAGCCAAATAAACAACATCAACATAAAAGTGAGAAAAGCATCAACAAAGAATGGCACGAGTTCATTACCAAAATTGGCACCTGGGACCGGCCGATTCAGAGCTTCTTTCTCAATTCAGACTTGGATAAAGTGTTAGCTGTGTGTTCAGCAGGGGGAAAGATATATCCAGGCAAAAACCTCTGCATCAGCAAGCAGCGTTTCAGCTTCTACACTGTTCACGTCGAAACTAAGATGAAGGTCACGGCTGTCAAATTCATAGAAAATCAACATGTGATTCTTGGCTGTGAAAAAATCAAGATCTTGAACAAATGTCTGCCTATTCATTTCGAGGCAAATGAAAATGAAGCTAAACCAGATAATAATGCAGCAGACTGCAGTTAATCAGCTGAACACACACACTTTATTCCTGGCGAGTGTTTAAAGTGTTTAAAGTGTTTAAAGTCTAGAGTTCTGACCCACAGAAATGATGTCTGGATGATGTCACTTTTAAGCTTTGCTTCTTTCATTTTTATCTAATGTTGAAAGTGAATTAATGTGAGGATGTCTGAACATTACACACACACACAGCTTCATATTCGCCTTTTGCTTTATTGATTATCATTAAATAAACAGCATTAAAAAAAATCTGGATTTTTTTTCAATGAACACACACACACACACAGTTTGTTCTTGTGTGACACAGGATAACTACGTTTTGAATAATAACAATATTTATTAAGAAGTGAATCATATCACTTCCAGGGTTATTATTGTTAACTAAATATATTAAAAAACAATATAAATATTATATGAAAAAATATGTTGCCTTGGCAATAAACAGAAATAAGTTTAAGTTGAAGCATCAAAATATACAGTATATATATATATATAATGGTGAACATGAGAACACATGACCGGTCACAGCTCAGCTCTGATTGGTCATGGTGTGAATCTACACAGATCCTTAATGGACACAATAACACTCCTGATTAACACACACACACACACACACACACACGTTATATTCCCGTAACAACACCTCAATGCGCGCGCACACACACACACACACACACACACACACACACACACACACACACAGGCGTTACATGGCCTTGTCATGAAGCGTTTCACTGTTTTACTGCTGCTTTCCCACACTGACTCCTCTCTCTCTCTCTCACACACACACACACCAGTATACTCCCATAACAACACTTCAATGCACACACACACTCTACTACACTGATGAGATCAAAAATATGAACTATAATGGAGCTCACTTTAGCCATTGTGTGTGTGTGTGTGTGTGTGTGTGTGTGTGTGTGTGTGTGTGTGTGTGTGTGTGTGTGTGTGTGTGTGTGTGTGTGTGTGTGTGTGTGTGTGTCTGAGTGTGAGGAGTCAGTGTGGGAAACAGCAGTGAAATGCTTCATGACACGTTCAGACTTTAACTTTTAAATGTAGCAGTTTTTAAATGTAACTTTTTTCGGAACGTTCAGATTCAAAATTAACGTTCCATAATGTTTGAAGAATGGAATGTTCACTTAACATTCGCAAAACCAAGAAAAAATGTTGTAAAATCTTCAGAAATATCATTTTCAGAGCATATATTTTGGACTTTTATACAGTAACTGCTCTTGTAAAGTCAATATCTCTCACAGCCGATAGAAAACTGCAGGAATAAACAGATCTTCATAAGATTTATATATTTTTATATTGTCATTTTTACTCTAAAGTTCACTTCAGTCACTTATTTAGACTTCTTTGCAACACTGTGATTCAAAGAACGATCAGAAACAAAGTTTTGAATATTTAAATATTTATTTCAATGAAATAAGTTACATGTAGAATAATTTATCATAAATACTAAAAAAATATATATATATAAAATACATTATTAAACTTACAAACGAAGCAATTTTATACACTGTACATATCCACAAGTATTTACATTCAATAACTAAATAAAGTGAATCAGAATTTGGAGTCCATATATAAATATAAGATGTGCGCAGTGATGAAGGTCTTCAGTGGAGCTCCTCTTCATCCTCCTCCTCCTCCTCAGTGTGTGAGTCCTCATAAAGGCAGATGGAGGCCTGGACCGGGTAATTCCTCAGGAGAAGCTCCGCCTCCTGGTACAAGTGATCGAAACACTGGGATCTGGGCCAGAACAACCTGGAGAAAATCAAGTTTAAACAGTGAGTTCATAATCTGTGGAGAAGCAGATCATATCAACATCTTCACGTGATCATATCAACATCATCACGTGATCTACTTACTTCACAGGGTGTGTGATGGAGACTTTACAGAGTTGCTCATCTGATGGTCTGTCATAAGGCTGTTGAATGAAGACAGATTTTTTTAGTATCTGATATTTTGCTCATACAATAATCAGAGTTCAATATTATTGATTATCTCATCTCGTACCTTATGAGTGGCAGCTGTGCGTCCTTTGCTGGCTTTATTGACCCACGGTCTCCAGGGTCTCGTGTCGGCGTGTAATACTCCGCGAGTGAGAGAGATCTTCTCCATGATGTTGGTGGACAGAGAAGCGGAAGAGAATGATGTTCGGACTGAAGTCTGGAGCCTTTATATACACGCACGCGCGCTCGTGCCAAACGGTGCGTTCACGCCTCGCGTCTGACACGCGCGCTGGTGAAGGTGTGATGATGTCACACTCCCGCCGAACACATGGCGAGCTGACACGTTCACTGAGAACTCTCTTTAATAACAGTAAAGTTTAGTTAGTTGGACGTTTGCCAAACGTTTTTACATGTTTCCAGCCACACTTGTTCCAGAATGTTTAGAAATCGTTCAAAAGTGGCTCCAAAATGATCAAATGTCCCCTTAACGGTCGTATATGTGCCCAATAAATACAATCTGAGCGCTCAGGGAACATTCACTTTCATAACGTTCTTGCTCATCTACAGGTGTGGCTCTTTTTATATGATGATTTGGTGATAATGAGATGGTGTGTGTGTGGTTTAATCACATGAGATATTTAGCACTGGTTTAAAGTGTGAAGTGAAATCCAAAGCATTTGCTCTCAAACACAAACATGACGCGTGCCGATCTGTGACGCGCGCGCTCCCGCTGAGACTCGTGCGCACGAGCGGGTTCATGAACTTTATTCTCCAGTTCAAGAGTGAGACAAACGCTCGGAGTAAAGTACACACACACACACACACACACACACACACACACACACACACACACACAGAGAGATAAGATGCGTCATGAAGAGTGCCTCCTGTATTAATGTTCTTCAACAATCCTCTCTGTGTCGTGAATCACAGGATATTAAATCTGATTTATTAATGAAGAAAGGATGAAGCTGGTTTATGATGTTCACACGGCTGTTTGCTGTTGCTTGGGTTTGTCCCTCACATGTCGCTTCTGAAGACATATTTATAGATTATTTAGATGTATGAGAAGAGCAGCATGAACATTCTGCTAAACATCTGAAGAATAAAGGAGAAGAAGAAGAAAATTAAACGTGATTTGCTGTGTGTAACTCTCTCTCTCTCTCTCTCTCTCTCTCTCTCTCTCTCTCTCTCGAGTGCATGCTGGGAGTGAGTGGGCGGAGCGTGGTGAGTGTGGATGCATGAGTGGTAGCCGTCTGTGGCTGGTAGGATTGCTTTTTCAAACTTTTTTTCTTGTAAGTGTTTTGTTTGTGTTTTTTATTTGGGGTAATTTTGTTTTTTGTTTTTTTGTGAGGATAGTCTGCTTCCAGCATTTTGCTGGGAGGCATGGCGACTCCAAACACAATGGTTTTTGAAAATTTAACTCGGCGTCATGGAGTGAAAATTGATTCAAACGCTAATGTGGAAGATGTTTGTTTGGCTGTAGGAGACGTTGTGGGTCATGAAAACGTTGTGTCCGCCTCGCGAATGAACAGTGCGTTTGTGCTTTTTCTTAGCACTGTTGAGAAGGCGAACGAAATAGTGCAAAACGGTGTTGTAATCAAGGGTTCACTTACGTCGGTGTTTCCTCTGAGCACTCCCGCCAAGAAAATCATGATTTCAAACGTCCCTCCGTTTGTGAAAGATGAGTTACTCGTGCAGGAATTGTCACGATATGGAAAGATAGTTTCCCCCATCAAAAAAATTCCGCTCGGATGTAAATCGCCTTTAGTGAAACATCTCGTTTCTTTTAGGAGACAGGTGTTTATGATTCTGAAGAATGGCGAAGATGAACTTGACCTGGTTTTTAAATTTAAAATAGAAGGCTTTGATTATGCTGTCTTCGTATCATCTGATACGACGATCAAATGTTTTGGTTGTGGAAAAATTGGGCACCTCAGTCGTAACTGCCCTGATAAAGTGAAGAACACTGATGCAGATAAAGCGGTGAGCACTGTCGATGAAAATAGCGCGTCCGAAACCAGCGCAGCGACGAACCCTCCCAGATGGCAAAAATCATCTGGCCCAGATCTGGCCCAGACACTTCGTAAGTTCTGGGCCAGATCCGCGCAACGGACCTGGGCCGGTGTCTTTTAGCACAACGGGCCAATACCGGCACGGATCCGTTTCTTCCTCATCTGGACCAGAACTGGGCCAGCTCCGGATTTCTTTATGGAGATTTGGCCCGAATATGGGCCAGATCTGGTCCAGCTCTGTTTTGGATCTGGTCCAGAACCATGCCGGATCAGGGCCAGCTTATTTTGTATACAGTACACACACACACTCACTAGTAATATAAATATTTAGAATTTCAAGAATCTTCTCATATACATGATCTAATATCTTATGGTCTTATGCCACTAATATTATTTCTGTTAGGTTTTAACATGAAATGCTTGAAAGTTTAAAGTACTGATTTAGATGTAAAGACAATTACTGTATTGAACATTTTTTTACACTAAAATACCACCTGATAAACTAGTGTTAGCACTAACTCACAGCCACTACTTCACAATAATCATGCATTCCAAAAAAAAAATAAAAAAAATTGGACAGTAAATACGACGTATTCAAGGGCTTAATATTTTGATCCATCTTCTTTTATTTAGCATATTAAAACAAATACACAAAACAATGCAAAACAGTGCCACTATGCATATAATTTTTGCACAAGTACTTAAAGTTTATATAAAACACTGATGTCTCTACTTGCCGTTAAAGGGATAGTTCGCATAAAAATGAAAACTCATCAATTACTCACCCTCATGTCGTTCCAAACCCGTAAGACTTTCGTTCATCTTTTGAACACAAATTAAGATATTTTAATGAAATCTGAGGGATTTCTGACTCCCTCCATTGACAGCTACGCAACAGCCACTTTGATGCTTAAAAAGTTCATAAAGAGATCATAAAACCAATCCATATAAATCGAGTGGTTTAGTCCAAACTTTTCTGAAGAGACACGATCCCGTTATATGATGAACGGATTGAATTTGGGCTTGTATTCACATATAAACATTCATTAACTCACACATCAGTTGTGGTGAACGGAAGCTCAAGCATGCTTAAAAATGCTTAAAAAGTTCATAAAGAGATCATAAAACCAATCCATATAAATCGAGTGGTTTAGTCCAAACTTTTCTGAAGAGACACGATCCCGTTATATGATGAACGGATTGAATTTGGGCTTGTATTCACATATAAACATTCATTAACTCACACATCAGTTGTGGTAAACGAAAGCTCAAGCATGTTCGCTTGACGTGCAAGAACCAATAAGGTTCTTTCTCGTGTTACGCAGCACGTTTGAGCTCTTGAGCTACAAGAGGTTTGTTGTCGCGTGTCAAGCAGGTTCGGTTGAGCTTCTGTTTATGTTCACTGATCAATGTTATATGTGAATAAAGGCCTAAATGCAATCTGCTCATCATATAAAGCGATCGAGTCTCTTCAGAAAATATGGACTAAACCGCTCAATTCACATAGACTAGTTTTCAGATCTCTTTATGAACTTTTCAAGCATCAAAATAGTAGTTGCATAGCTGTCAACAGAGGGGACAGAAATCTCTCAAATTACGTGAAAAGATCAAAAGATGAATGAAAGTATTACGGTTTTGGAATGACATGAGGGTAAATTATAGATAAACAGAATCTTCTTTTTTGGGTGAACTATCCCGCTCTACTCTATACTTGCATAATATGCACTAAGCTTAAAGGGATAATTTGCCCAAAAATGAAAATTTGCTGTTAATTTACAGGCATCTCTATAATAAATTTATGAAGCTAAAATTTGGGCCACCCTAAATCCATCCAAGATCTAGGTGACTTTTTCTTCAGTTGAACAGTAAAGAAGATTTTTAGCTGAAATTGTGGTCCATGATGATTCATATAATGCAAGTCAATGCCTACAGTCAGTTAGAGAGTAAAAAAAAAAAAAACTACAAAAACTGTCACCTACATATTGGATGGCTTGAGGGGGAAGAAATTAACAGCAAATTTTCATTTTTCAGTGAACTTTCCCTTTAAAACAGTGAAACACAAATAGTTAAACAATCTCAGAACTTTTCTCAATGTATATTTTAAAGAATATTTTTGAATGGGTATTCATGTGTAGTGACATAAGCCTCATGAATTTATTATTTATCCCCCAAAAATGTGGCATTGATCAAAGAGGCAGCAGAAATATGCAAAGAAATGGAAAAAAATGCATACAAAACAATGGTAACATTTTACAATAAGGTTAATTAGTTAACATTAGTTAATGTATTAACTAACATGAACTAACGATGAGCATTTTGAACTAACAATTTGTTTGTGAAATATTTGTTACAGAATTTATTAATCTTTGTCAATGTTAGATAACAAAAATACAGATATATAAAGATATTATAAAAATATATAACTAAGATTAATAAATGCTTAAGTATTGTTCATTCTTAGTTCATGTTAACTAAGGTAACCAATGAACCTTATTGTAAAGTGTTGCCAAAATAGTTTTATAATGAACCGTAAACACATCAAGAACCAATCAGGACAGGTCGGAGGCCATGGTATTACAAACCACTTCATATGTGCTGTTTAATTCCCATGAGGCATCTAAAAAGGAAAACAAAAAGACCAAGAAGAAAGCTGTTAGATCTTCATGTAAATGTCGCACTAAATAAATAATCCGACGGCTGTTTTGTACTGTACTGTGCTTCTTCTAGAGTTGGGGTACTCGAACTCGGACTCGGACTCGAGTCCGGTCTCGAGTCCAATTTTGAATGGACTCGGACTTGTCACGCACTCGAATGAATTTGTACTCGGACTTGACACGGACTCGGGACATTTTAGACTCGGAAAAATGTCCGAGTCCAGTCGAGTCCGGGCACTGGATGACACAAAACTAAATTTTGTGAATTTTTTTTATTCAAAAACGAAACGAAACAACGTTGTTTCAGCGTTGAGTATTGTAGCCAATCACAGTTAAGTGCATAAACACAGTGGCAAATCAGAGGCGTTTTAGAGTCCGCATGCGAATAATTCGCTCAAAATGTATGTTTAGAATCAGCACGAGCTTTATCCTTTCGCAAATCCCCTCATAAACAACAAAGTCTCTCTAGACGCAATATTAATAAGATATTCACTGTGCAGTGCGGACAACTTCAGTCAGTGCTTATGACGAGAGTTTTAGGGAGAGTGCCGAACGCGATAAGTGATGGCTTAAAGGGAGCGCTGCCTGTTGACAATCTAAATAGTTTTGTTTTTCATACTTCTAGAGGACCAGTGGTTACGTTCACACTGTAAATTATAAATAGTGATAACTGCATTTAAATCTGGGATTGAATCCACTTAATTTTTGTCCTTTGAGTCATGAAATTGCGATGATTTGACACATAGCCTAGCAACATAAGAACGTGATAACCATAGCAACATTTTGGCGTCTAATAATGTTATCATTTTTGTTGCATTTATACTTTAGTCATAAGTTTACATACTCCTTGCAGAATCTCCAAAATGTTATTTTTATGTTTTTTAATAAGACGGATCATACACATTGTTTCTATTTAGTACTGCCCTGAAAAAGCTTTTTCACATAACAGATGTTTAATAGCCTAAATAAAATACAAACACAAAATAAAGACAAATTAAATAGGCTCGATTTTAATATTGTGTCATTACCTGAATGATCCAGAACTTTTTTTTTTTTTTAATGGTTGAGGAAAAATCATCTAGCTCCTGCACATTCTTTGCTTTTCCAGCATCTTCTGCATATTTGACTCCTTACTAGCAGTGACTATGATTGTAAGATCCATACTTTCACACTGGTGACAACTGAGGGACTCATACAACTATTACAAACCCTGCAAACATTTAGTGATGCACAAGAAGGAAGCATCCGTTAAGAGCCAAGAGGTGTAAACTTTTGAACTGGATCATTGGTGTAAATGGGTCTTATTTGTTTAAAAATGCATTCATTAATTTAGTCCAACCCTTCAGAGGCTAAATAAGATATTAGCATGTACAACACAATAAGAAAAATTTAAACATCATCATCTTGCTCAAAAGTTTACCCCTGGCTCTTAATGCATCGTGTTGCATTATTAAGCATTACCTTGCAGATTCTAAAAGATGTACAATAGGTAAACGTATGACTGTAACTATACATTGCAATCATTTTGTAAGGTTTAAAATATTAATTTAAGAGCTCAGTGTTGAGACCTTTCGCCGGGATTTGATTGACAGGTGATCTGACCAATTATAATGCAGATACACGCTATTTTTGTTCGACAAACAAACCAAATCAGTTAGTAGATTAAAGGCAGTGGACTTGAACTTGAAAAATAGTGTGTATTGATTTCTTTTTTAGAAATTTGTGCTATAACTAGAAGAGATTATCAGTTCACGTGCTGCTTGAACTGAGGCCTACACATTAAAGCACCACAAAACAGTATTTATCATTTGAATTTCATAAAAATTAAAAAAATTGAAAGCTGAGACTTTATTTCAAACCAAAAGTACCCTGCTCTGTCTTGTCTGTTGGCACATTGTTAGTGTCTTCTTTGCTCCGACCGAGAACAGAGTGAGAGAGGAATGGCTTGTCGGACGTAGCAACAGTAACCAAGAGGGGCGGGTCTTTGTGAAAGGTCACTTTCAAATCATTTAAATCTTTGTGGACTCGGCCGGACTCGACTCGGACTCGGATGTTAAGGACTCGTACTCAAGTCCGACTCGACCCTCTTTGGACTCGGACTTGGACTTGTACTCGGTTGTTAAGGACTTGGACTCGACTCGGACTCGACAAAGGTGGACTCGGACCCAACACTAGCTTCTTCTATCTGAAATTTACCTCAGTTAATTAAGGCCTCTTTGGCTCTTGAACGTTCCTTCCGGACACCTTCACGGTCAAAGGCCGGATTAATTCAACGGATGCCGCAAGAATCTATTCCACTCTCTGCTGCACTGGTAGAAGACTGGTTTTTCCTAACAGCTCCTGTTGAGAAAAAAAAGTGCAATAAACATAAACCTCCAACTAATGAGTTGCACCTCCAAGCTCCTGAGTACTGATTGATAGTTATTTTATAATGTAGATCAGTTAAGGGATAAACATCAATTATTTAAATATTAATTTACATTGATAAGAATCAGATATCACATGATCCTTCAGAAATCATTCTAATATGTTGATTTGGTACTCAGGTAACA
This sequence comes from Phoxinus phoxinus, assembly GCF_949152265.1. Taxonomy (NCBI): domain Eukaryota; kingdom Metazoa; phylum Chordata; class Actinopteri; order Cypriniformes; family Leuciscidae; genus Phoxinus; species Phoxinus phoxinus. The sequence goes on from NC_136884.1 coordinate 721,188, forward strand.
TTTCTTATTATTATCATCATTGTTGAAAACGGTTGTGGTTGCTTAACATTTTTGTAGAAATGGTGATAATTTTTTTCATGATTGTTTGATAAATAGAAAGCTCAATGAACAGCATTTACTAAATATAAATCTTTTGTAACACTAGAAATGTCATTGACTGTCAATTTTGATCGATTTAAGACATCCTTGATGAATAAAAGTATTAATTTATCTCTTTTTTGATCTTACCACAAATGTTTGAATGGTTAAACTTAGTTGTTTCCACAAAAATATGAAGCAGCACAACTGTTTTCAGTAACAGTAACTACAGTAACTAATGTATTGTTCATTGTTAGTTCATGGTAGCCTAATTAATATTAACTAATGTTAACAAATGAAACCTTGACGTTAGGGTAAAGTGATGGACTGCGGGAGGCCTTATCTAGGTTAAGCTAACGCTAGCCTTTCACTAACATTGCCGCAGTTAAAACTTACAACAGTAAAAATTAAAGCAGTTAAAATTCATCAATACATAATTACAATCGTCTGGATCTGGATCGTCTTCGTGTTAGCAATAGCATGCCATCTGATAACATAAGAGTTAGCATTACGATTCATTCAATACCGATCTAAGGAGCAATAACTTCAAACCTTAAGTTTAAAATGTAACTAACGAGTACACAATATAAGAATTTAAATAATTAATAAAACAGTTTGACCACACTGTGTCACTTACCGTGGTGAAGTGTTTGTTTGTAGTAGGATACCGAGTACCGACTGTTGCTGCCCCCTCTCCTAAACTCCAGGGGGGAAAAAACGTTTCGCGCGCTCATTTCCACGGATACGGCCCGGATCTGTTTTGCGACTGTTGTTCCCGCCCACTGAAACCGGTCCCGGGCTGGACCCATTTTAGAGCAGTGAAACGGAGGTGACTGTGACGCGGATTTGCCGGTTTAAAGACGGATCCGGCTCGCAGTCACCTGCTATCTGGGCTGCGAATACACCGATAGTCGAGCCGGTGGAGGGAGCGAGCAGCGCGGGGACGCGAGCGTCTGGTTCTTCGGTTGATGATGGCGGTGTTGTGGCGGAGTCCGTGGCGGCAGAGAACGCGTTGGGGTTGAGTACATTACCTTCTGCGTTTGTAGAACAAGGCAGAGAAATTGTAAAGGAAGACCTGAGATTGAATGACTGTGAGGTAGATATGGAAGTTGAATCAGCTTTCAAAACTCCAATTAAAAGAAGAAAGAGTCGAAACGATGGAACCAGTAAACAAATTAAAAAAAGTGACGCTGCTGAAGGTGAAATCATAGTTTCGCCTTCGGATGATGATGATTCTGATTCTAACGTTTCTGTGTGTTCAGAGTTTTCCGCTTGTTCTCAAAATGAATCCGTAAATGTTGTGTACAAAGCTGAAGACATTAGTGCTTTTCTTCGGGAAACGAAAGGGCTAAAAGGCGTGCAGATTGAGGATTTTTTTCCTGATCGTGCACAATTTGTGAGGGACACCAAATATTTGATAAGAGAAGGGGCTTTCCCAGATCTCGAAAAGTACCGTTTACGTAAATTTGTAAACAAGTTAAAAAAACAAATTTCTAGAGATGAGAAGAATGCTATGGTTTAAATCCATAAGTTTGGTTTTCTTGACCATATATACAATTTCTGTTTTTTCTCATCTTAGTTTCTTGTTGAACCTAAATAAAAGTATGAGTCAGCTAAAAATTGGGACTCTCAATATAAATGGAGCTAGAGATGTTCGCAAAAGGATGATGTTGTATGAATTTATGAATCAGAAGTCTGTTGATGTCATGTTTATACAAGAAACGCATAGTGATCAAAGAAATGAGGTGGACTGGAAAAGAGAGTGGGGAGGTCACTTTTTTCTTAGTCATAAATCCTCTATTAGTGGAGGTGTTGCAATTTTATTTTCTAAAAGTATGACTCCAATATCTTATGAATTTGTTGAAATTGAAAAAGGTCGTTTTTTAAAAGTTAGTGTTAAATTTGAAAAAATTGTTATGGTGTTTTTAAATATTTATGCTCCTAATAGTGGAGTAGACAGAGTTTTGTTTTTAAATTTAGTCAACTCTACTCTGAAAAGCCTAAATACCGATGATTTCTTAGTTTTAGGTGGAGATTTTAACTGTACTGAGAATGATAAAGTAGACCGAAACCATTTAGAACCACATGCTGCATCTCAAAGAGTTATCAAGCAACTCGTTCAAACTTTTGATCTCTGTGATATTTGGAGAAATATGCATAAAAAATTAAGACAATACACATGGGTTCATTGTAAAGATAATTCATTGTCTTTGGCACGTCTTGATCGGTTTTACAGCTTTAAACACCAGTTCAATATTTTTAAATCTTGTCAAATTAATCCTGTCGGATTTTCAGACCATAGTGCGGTTCTTTGTTCTGTATTAATGAGTAATGTGAAGTCAAGCAGTGCCTATTGGCATTTTAATACATCTTTGCTTGATGACAAACATTTTAAAGATTCCTTTACTTTTTTTTGGGATGTTTTTAAACAACAAAAGTATTTATACAGCTCTTTACAACAGTGGTGGGATTGCGGGAAAATACAAATTAAAAATTTTTGCCAGCAATATACTCTTAATGTTACGAGAGAAATAACTCGATCATTAAATATTTTAGAGACTGAAATAGTTGATTTGTACAGTTTGTCTGCATCTACAGGCAAAAAAGAACATATTGAAGCTCTGACATCAAAGAAAACGTTATTGGCAAACCTGTTGGACATTAAGGCACAGGGAGCGCTGGTTCGCTCACGTTTCCAGAAAGTCACACAAATGGATGCACCTTCCAAATTTTTCTTCAGTATGGAGAAAAAAAATAGTCAAAGCAGAATAATTCATTCTTTGGTCTCTGATACAGGACAGGAAGTAACTCAAATTTCTGAGATAAGAGAAGTTGCTGTACAGTTTTATAAAAAATTATATACTGCTGATTTGATAAATGAAAAGATGACTACTAGCAGTTTTTTTGAAGGTCTACCAACACTTGATGAAGAGAGCAATGAAAGTTTGCAGCAACCTCTCACAGAACAAGAACTTTATACAGCAATGATGAGTATGGAGAATGGGAAATCCCCCGGGATCGATGGGTTACCCATTGAATTTTATAAAACTTTCTGGCTCATCTTAAGAGAAGATCTCTTATCAGTGTTTGATGAAAGCCTTATAAATGGTTCTCTTCCCCTTAGTTGTAGAAGGGCAGTTATCACTCTATTGCCCAAAAAAGGTGATCTTCAAAATATAAAAAATTGGAGGCCTGTTTCTCTCTTGTGCTCAGAGTACAAAATCCTGTCCAAAACATTGGCTACAAGATTGAGTAAAGTAATAGGGAAAGTGATAAACTACGATCAAACATACTGTGTACCAAATAGATCGATTTTTGATAATATAACTCTAATCAGAGATGTTTTAGAAGTTTCAAAGCTGTTTGGTATTAATATTGGCCTTATTTCTCTAGACCAAGAGAAGGCATTTGATCGGGTTGAACACCTTTATTTGTGGCATACTTTACAATCTTTTGGTTTTAATTCACGTTTTATTGATATGATCAGAGTAATGTATTGTGAAATTGAGAGTGTGATTAAAATTAATGGTAGTTTGTGTGCCCCCTTTAAAGTACAGAGAGGGGTTAGACAAGGTTGTGCCATGTCTGGGCTGTTATATGTGCTGGCTATAGAACCACTGCTTTCTATGTTACGAAACAAGTTAAAGGGCTTGACATTGCCACAGTGTAATAATGCTTTTTATTTATCTGCATATGCTGATGACGTTATTGCTTTTATAAATGATAGTGATGATGTTCAATTGTTACAACAAATTGTTAATGATTTTAAAGAAATTTCATCAGCAACTGTAAATTGGGGAAAAAGTGATGCTTTGTTGATTGGGAAATGGGAAGGAGGAAATCCCATTTTACCAGGAGGCTTAGTATGGCAAAAAGATGGGTTAAAATACCTTGGTGTGTTCTTAGGCAATGAGTCTTTCATGCAGAAGAACTGGGAAGGAATGGCAGATAAAGTAACGGGACGTTTGAAAAAATGGAAATGGCTGCTTCCTCAGTTGTCTTTTAAAGGACGCACACTCATTATCAACAATCTTGCGGCTTCTTCCCTGTGGCACAGACTTGCATGCGTTGACCCTCCTGTTGGTCTCTTAGCAAAAATTCAAGCAGAAATGGTGAACTTCTTTTGGGACAATCTGCATTGGATCCCTCAGAGTGTTTTGTTTCTGGCTAAAGAAGATGGAGGCCAAGGTCTAGTGCATTTGGCAAGTAGATGTGCTGCTTATCGTCTTCAGTTTTTGCAGAAGTTTATGCTGGGATCTGAAAGACTGGTATGGAGACCAGTGGCTCAATGCATTTTACGAAGAATAAGTGGACTTGGTCTGGACACTGTTTTGTTTTTAATGGATTCTAAAAAGTTTGATTTTAGAGGAACTCCTGCTTTCTATCGAAGTCTCTTTAAAACATGGAGTCTGTTTAAGCCTCAATGGATGGAGCCCTTAATGTCCCTGTATTGGCTACTGGAAGAGCCCATCGTGTGTGGAGCACGCCTCGACGTATCTGGTGATGAAATACCGGGTCTTAAGGATGTGTTGTACAGAAGTGGATCTCTACAGTTGAAACACATTATTAATAATGTAGGTCCTGATTTTAAAGATGTAGAAGCAGTTTCAGCCTTTTTAAAGGTAAAGTCTGCACGATACATTCAACGTTTTTTAGATAAACTGCAGGGGGCTTTGAATGTACAAGAAAGAACTTTACTTGATGAGTACAATAAGAAATGTATATTTCCAGATTGTGAAGATTTTTTTCCAGATATATGTATTGTACCTGATCTTCTTTTATCTAATGAGATTAATCCCTTGTTGAAGGAAATTGATGTGCAAATGGATTTTTTTGAAGTTAAAGGGAAAACATTGTACAGAAGTATTGTGAAGGTGACAAATATTAAATGGTTAAAGAATAGAAGTGATACTGTATGGAGAGACACATTGGAGATTACTGAAACAACAACACCAGTGTGGAGGATTTTGTACAAACCTCCTTTACCTAAACGAGTTGGTGATCTTCAATGGAGGATACTCCATGGGGCTATAGCAGTTAATTCCTTTGTGGCAATGTTGAACCCAAATGTAAGTGAGAATTGTCCTTTTTGCATTGAAAGGGAGACTGTGTTTCATTGTTTTATGTTTTGTAAGAGACTTTCTTTTTTGTTTAGCCTTTTAGAGCTTCTTTTTGAATCTTTTGGGGCATGTTTTGCAAAGCAGGATTTTATCCTTGGTTGTATGTATACTATTAAGAAAAAACATAGATGTCAATTGCTTAATTTTATTGTTGGTATTGCAAAATTAGCCATTTACATAACTAGGAGAAATAAAATTGAACAGAAGGGAGAACAAGAACTTGTATCAGCTTTTAAAAAAATGGTAAAATCACGACTTGTAATTGAGTTTAATTTTTATAAATTAATGAATACATTGAATATTTTTGAAATTGAGTGGTGCTGTGATAATGTGCTGTGTTCATTAGTTGATAATGAACTGGTTATTTCAGAAGTGTTGATGTGAGATTTTATTTTATATAATAAGATTGGAAAGTATGTGACTTGTTTTGTGACTTGTTTTGTGAATGTTTTTTATATCTAAGATATTGGAAAGAAGTCTGAGAATTTTGTAATAAAAGGATTGTCAAATTCAATTCTCTCTCTCTCTCTCTCTCTCTCTCTCTCTCTCTCTCTCTCTCTCTCTCTCTCTCTCTCTCTCTCTCTCTCCCTCAGTGTGAACAGAGACTGAGAGACACACAGATGGTTCAGATGCTCATCTTCTTACCGGAGTCCCTGTTTAATGATCCGCTTATCCTGATTTCTTCACGATGCTTTTGGACTTGATTTAACTTCATGATTCTGGACGAGTTCTGCTGAAATATGACTGAATATTCAAACCAGAGTCGGGCCGGTGGAGATTATGAATGGCATTATGAATACTATGATGAGGAGGAGCCGGTGTCCTTTGAGGGACTGAGAGCAAACAGATGTGAGTTATCATTCACTGTAGAGAGAGAGAGAGAGAGAGAGAGAGAGAGAGAGGGATGGATGGATTATAGATGGATGGATGGATGGATGGATTATAGATGGATTATAGATGGATAGATTATAGATGGATGGATGGATAGATTATAGATGGATGGATGGATGGATGGATTATAGATGGATTATAGATGGATAGATTATAGATGGATGGATGGATGGATTATAGATGGATAGATTATAGATGGATGGATGGATTATAGATGGATGGATTATAGATGGATTATAGATGGATGGATTATAGATGGATGGATTATAGATGGATAGATTATAGATGGATGGATGGATGGATTATAGATGGATGGATTATAGATGGATTATAGATGGATGGATTATAGATGGATGGATGGATGGATGGATGGATAGATTATAGATGGATGGATGGATGGATGGATAGATTATAGATGGATGGATGGATGGATAGATTATAGATGGATTATAGATGGATGGATGGATGGATAGATTATAGATGGATTATAGATGGATGGATGGATTATAGATGGATGGATGGATGGATGGATGGATAGATTATAGATGGATGGATGGATGGATAGATTATAGATGGATTATAGATGGATGGATGGATGGATAGATTATAGATGGATTATAGATGGATGGATGGATGGATGGATGGATAGATTATAGATGGATGGATGGATGGATAGATGGATTATAGATGGATGGATGGATAGATTATAGATGGATGGATGGATGGATAGATGGATTATAGATGGATGGATGGATGGATGGATAGATTATAGATGGATGGATATATGGATGGATGGATTATAGATGGATGGATGGATGGATTATAGATGGATGGATATATGGATGGATGGATTATAGATGGATGGATTATGGATGGATTATAGATGGATAGATTATAGATGGATTATAGATGGATGGATTATAGATGGATGGATTATAGATGGATGGATATATGGATTGATGGATTATAGATGGATGGATATATGGATGGATGGATGGATTATAGATGGATGGATGGATAGATTATAGATGGATGGATTATAGATGGATAGATTATAGATGGATGGATGATGGATGGATGGATAGATTATAGATGGATAGATTATAGATGGATGGATGGATGGATATATGGATGGATTATATATGGATAGATGGATGGATTATAGATGGATTATAGATAGATGGATAATAGATGGATGGATTATAGATGGATTATAGATGGATGGATTATAGATGGATGAATGGATAGATTATAGATGGATGGATGGATAGATTATAGATGGATGGATGAATTATAGATGGATAGATTATAGATGGATGGATGGATGGATAGATTATAGATGGATGATGGATAGATTATAGATGGATGGATGGATAGATTATAGATGGATGGATGGATGGATAGATTATAGATGGATGGATGGATTATAGATATATGGATGGATTATATATGGATAGATGGATGGATGGATGGATTATAGATGGATTATAGATAGATGGATATATGGATGGATGGATAGATGGATTATAGATGGATATATGGATGGATGGATAGATGGATATATGAATGGATTATAGATGGATAGATGGATGGATGGATTATAGATGGATATATGGATGGATTATAGATGGATAGATGGATGGATGGATTATAGATGGATATATGGATGGATGGATAGATGGATTATAGATGGATAGATGGATAGATGGATTATAGATGGATATATGAATGGATTATAGATGGATAGATGGATGGATGGATTATAGATGGATATATGGATGGATTATAGATGGATAGATGGATAGATGGATTATAGATGGATATATGGATGGATGGATAGATGGATTATAGATGGATATATGGATGGATTATAGATGGATATATGAATGGATTATAGATGGATAGATGGATGGATGGATTATAGATGGATATATGGATGGATTATAGATGGATAGATGGATGGATGGATTATAGATGGATATATGGATGGATTATAGATGGATAGATGGATGGATGGATGTGTTTGTTTGTTCTAATGATGTTTTATTTCGTCAGACTCTATAGTGATTGGTTTCTGGGTCGGACTCGCTGTGTTCGTCATCTTTATGTTCTTTGTTTTAACTCTGCTTACTAAAACAGGAGCCCCGCGTCTGTGAGTAAACACACACACACACACACACACACACACACACACACACACACACACACACACACACACACACAGTTCAATCAGCTTTGTGGAAGCAAATATATATAAAATAAATATGTAGCCTATAGGATTTGTTAGGACAAGTGTGATACACACATCTGATAATCACTAATTTGCTATAGTTTATTTCATATTTTAATGTGAGATATTAAAGAGTGCCTCATTGTGACTATAAATTCATGCCTGCGTTAATAACACACAACATGCAGCTTGTGTTGTTGTGTGCGTCTCCATAGAAACAGCCAGTGCTGATGAGTCTGATTACAGTGAGTGTCATCACATATTCAAATGAGCAGAAACACTTCAGCTGACGCATATATTACAGGCAATCAGTTCATAACTCAATAAAGTGTGCATTCACATAATTCATCAGGTCATAACACACAAGGTAATTATCGTTAACTAAAAGCTGAAATAAAATTTAATCTAAATAATATTACTAAACAAAAAATGTAAATGTTGCCTTGGCAATAAGCTGAAGTTAAAGCACTAAAATTATTATCTGATTTTTTACAAAAAAAAATTATAAATTAAATCTAAATATCAATATTTTAAAAAACGAATAAAATGACAAAAACACAAAAAACTGCAAAAACTTAAAATCTAAAAATAAAATCTAATTAAAATATTATTAAAACTATACTGAAATAAAAATAAAATTACACAGGATTTAATTTTCTACTATATAAAAAAGTAATATTAAAAAAAAGGAAATATTTTAATATAAAATATAATATAAAAAAAATATTACATTTGATTTTTTAAATATAAATAAAAATTGTAGATTTCAATTAAAAATGTAAAATAAAAGTTTTAAATGATGCCAAAATGGGAAACATTTCACAGCAAAGACAAAGAAAAAATATATGATTAATTATTACAGGGTTGTACGGTTGACTTCAAGAATACAATTTTGTGTAAAAATTGCAACAAGATTATTAAATATTTCCAAAAACCCCGTCTTCCTCCACAGGATCCCTGATCCGAGTGAAAAGCATGATGGTCTAGGTGAGTGCGTGCTGGAGGTCAGAGGTCACGTCGAGTCCCATTCCCTCTTTCACTTCTACATCCACGAGGAGGAACGAGCCCGAGCCGGCAGAGGCGCTGTGATTGGCCGAGGGAGGCGGAGTGGGCGGGGCCAGACAGATGAAGACGAGCACTTCCTGTCCAGCTTCAACATTCCAAACTATGTGAACTCTGAGCCGCCAATCATCTCAGACAGCCAATCAGCTGTGCCGAAGAGCTTAGAGCCCGCCCATTCTGCTTATGACGTCATCCAATATTAATACACAGATCAGATCTATGAGACCCGTCATCTGGACAGCAGTGATATGAAGCGTGGAGAGAGACATATGCAAATCTATTGATGATCTTGAACCGGTCCAGGTGTGCAGGGTCACAGTAGAGCAGTGAACTGATCATCTCTCTGCAGTTATGAACTGACTTTATTTACTTGAGAAATTATGAATGAGTGAAGATAGTTCTGATAAAAGCTGACTGATGTAGTGTGTGTCTAACTGTTTTCTGTGAGTCTTTATTAATGTGTGTGTGTGTGTGAGAGAGAGAGTGCACGCACACACACAGGCGTTACATGGAGGTGTTAAAGTCTGAACGTGTCATGAAGCGTTTTACTGCTGCTTTCCCACACTGACTCCTCTCTCTCTCACACACACACACACACACACACACACACACACACACACACACACTCTCTCTCTCTCTCTCTCTCTCTCACCCCTCTCCTGCTGAGGACAGGTTCTGCCTCTTACACACACACACTCCACTACACTGATGAAATAAAAAATATTAACTATAATGGAGCTCACTTTAGCCGTGTGTGTGTGTGTGTGTGTGTGTGTGTGTGTGTGTGTGTGTGTGTGTGTGAGAGAGAGAGAGAAAGAGAGAAAGAGAGTGTGTGAGTGTGTGTGTGTGTGTGTGTGTGTGTAAGTGTAAGTGTAAGTGTGTGTGTGTAAGTGTAAGTGTGTGTGTGTGTGTGTGTGTAAGTGTAAGTGTGTGTGTGTAAGTGTGTGTGTGTGTGTGTGTGTAAGAGGCAGAACCTGTCCTCAGCAGGAGAGCGGTGAGAGAGTCTCCAGAAGAACACTGACTGTGATTAACTCTAATAACACAGAACCACATTCACTGCTCCTGAGCAAAGCATTCTGGGAGATCTGAGAGTGAGTGTCTCACACACACATCTATAATAAAGCAAGATTACAGGTAACGGCGCAGCGAGGACACTGCACTTCTCAGAGGAACATCATGAACATTCCCATGAACAATACACTCCATCCTCAGAACAGATTGTAGATTTAACAGTGTGTTACTATGGAAACAGAGTGGGATACATAGTGAGGGATTTCTGAATTTAAAGATAGCACCCAAACACACACACACACACGACAATATTACTCAAACGTAAACTAATATTAAAATGAAAACTGAAAATATAAAAAAAGTTAATTTGAATGTTTCTAAATACTACAATAGTATATTAAATTATACTAAAAACAACACTATATTTCTCATTGCTTGACACAAAACTTACACACAAACAACAACAAAAAGGCATGTTGACATGATGAACCCGTGATGATGCTCTTCCTCCAGCAGGAGGCGCTGCTGACCCCCAGTGCACAGACTCTCTCCGGCTGTGGAGCTCAGAGGAGGACATCATAAATGACCCAACTATCAGCTGTTCATGAAGCATAAAACTGTATTACTACAAACACTCTGCTCTGATTGGACAGATTCAGATTGCTTGAATATTAATGCTTCAGTAAAACAAAGTTCAGTTTAAATGAAATGCCGTGGATGATCTGCATGTGAAAGCAGTGTTGGCTTGAGAAAACCGGACCAGAAATTAAAGAAAAACAATTGAAGTTTGAAGGTTTTAAGTTTGAAATAGTTTTAGATTTAGTTAAGTATAAGTTTTAAAAGGCAGGATTTTGAATAGATAGATAGATAGATAGATAGATAGATAGATAGATAGATAGATAGATAGATAGAGTTGCTATGCAGTTGCTAGGGTATTTAAGGTGGTTGCTAGGCTGTTGCTATGCGGTTGCTAGGGTACTTGAGGTGGTTGCTAGGGTGTTGCTATGTGGTTGCTATGGTACTTGAGGTGGTTGCTAGGGTGTTCCTATATCGTTGCTATGGTACTTGAGGTGGTTGCTAGGGTGTTGCCAGGGTACTTGAGGTGGTTGCTAGGGTGTTGCTATACATTTGCTATGGTACATGAGGTGGTTGCTAGGGTGTTTCTATGCTGTTGCTAGGGTACTTGAGGTGGTTGCTATGGTACTTGAGGCGGTTGCTAGGGTGTTCCTATATGATTGCTATGGTACTTGAGGTGGTTGCTAGGGTGTTGCCATGGTACTTGAGGTGGTTGCTAGGGTGTTCCTATATGGTTGCAATGGTACTTGAGGTGGTTGCTAGGGTGTTGCCAGGGTACTTGAGGTGGTTGCTAGGGTGTTGCTATACATTTGCTATGGTACTTGAGAGGGTGTTGCTATACATTTGCTATGGTACTTGAGGTGGTTGCTAGGGTGTTGATATGCTGTTGCTAGGGTACTTGAGGTGGTTGCTATGGTACTTGAGGCGGTTGCTATGGTATTCTGTGTGTCCTTCAGTGTTGTCTGTTGCTCAGGATGGTGAGTGTGTGCTGGTTACACGTGGAGAATCTGCTCTGCCATCTGGATTCCATTGCCGAGAGCAGGAACTGAATATGTGCGGTTAAAGTGAGTCACGGCAGGCATTACAAAACACTCCCAGAGACCCGAGTGAGCGGCTTCAGACAGAGGCTGCCGTTGAGTCAAACTACGGAAACTGTACAAGTCATTATACACTCGCATGAATGTTCCTCTCTTCAACTGTACGAATGCATTAATGTTAATCTCATAGTGTCTTGCATTAAAGAACTGTCTCAACTATTAAATAACAGATGTAATATTAACATAATATCAGATTCGTCTAATTTTAAATAAACAGAAAAAAACAGAGATGAAAAATTAACATAAGTAAGAAATTGACTTTTGCTACGGTTTAAATAAATGTTCAGTGATATCTTATAAAGATTTCTGAATTTTGGCCATTTTTTGTTGCTATGGCAACTAGCCTACTAAATACATTTAAAGGGGTGGTTGATTATGATTTGACTTTTCTAACTGTAGTTAGTGTGTAATGTTTGATCATAAACAACATCTGCAAAGTTACAACACTCAAAGTTCAGAGCAAAGGGAGATATTTGCTTTTAAAGAAAAGAACTACAACAAACGGCTGGTAGGAACCACACGGGTTAGTGACATCACCAACACTAGAATTTACATAAACCCCGCCCCCGGAACACGATTTATAGATTATCATGACAGAATATGCTAATTGAAGATAGATAACTCCACAACAGCGACATAAATTCATCAACTAACCATTCAGAGACGTCCTGTTGCTTCTACATGTGTCACTTCTTCTCGAGTCTCTCCATCTTTGTCTGACTCCGTTTAAACATTAAAGGCAGAACAGTTGTCGTCATATCATCATTTTAGTGTGTGTGTGTGTGTGTGAGAGAGAGAGAGGTAATCTCAGCCGCTAACACACAGGAGCTCTTGAAACCCCGCCCCCTGCAGCAGCTCATTTGCATTTAAAGGGACAGACACAAAACGGTGCGTTTCTGCAAACTCTCAAAAAGTGACTTTAACATGATATATAAAAATATCTGTGGGGTATTTTGTGCTAAAGCTTCACACACACACTCTGGGGACATCAGAGACTTATTTTACATCTTGTGAAAAGGGCATTTTACCCTTTAAGTTTCTCATGCTAGCAGCTAGCATTTAAACAAGTGTTAACTATAGCCCTGCTCACCATAATGATGACCCATAAACCTATAACATCCAGTCAAAGCATGTTCCCCCAGCGTGTGTGTGTGTGTGTGTGTGTGTGTGTGTGTGTGTGTGTGTGTGTGTGTGTGTGTGTGTGTGTGTGTGCTTAGACTCTTTGCATGCGTTTTCCTGAACCCTCTCGGCTCATTAAAGTGTTAGAGGCCAGAGTCTAACCGTGGGTGTGTGTGTTAGCCTCGAGTGCATGAATAATTCAGCGTGTGTGTGTGTGTTTGTCAGACTGAAGCCGTTGCACAACAGTCGATATACCTGTCGCGTTCGGCGTTCTGATACCTGTCGTGTTCTGATACCTGTCGTGTTCTGATACCTGTCGTGTTCTGATACCTGTCGTGTTCTGATACCTGTCGTGTTCTGATACCTGTCGTGTTCTGATACCTATCGTGTCCTCAGTTCTCGGTCCACCGTTCCTGCAACAGCTCCTCGACCGATGGATCCTCACAGGTGAACGCTGAACGCAACGCTGGATCATGGTGAGTTCCTCACTGTTTACACACTTGACTGCATGCATGGTCAGAATGGCTCCAGATCGCGTGAAGTGAACAGGTCTGTGCACGAGCGGGACAGGTGTGGGTGTGACGTGCGTGTGGGAGCAGGTAAATAATTAGAGCAAACGTTAGAGCTTTCTGTTTCTTTACGCGAGACTCAGCATCAGTGCGTTCTGTCATTCATCTCTGACACTTTCAACACTGTGAGTATTGGGCTCTCCTAATGTTATATAGGTAGAAGTTGTTTGAAAATAAATTAGTTATTTTATACTTATAATTGGTATAGTTGGCCTAAATATCTTGATTATTGAGCGTCTCCATTGGAAATTGGAAGGTTAATTGCCCTAATGTTATTTTAATAACTTTCCAGGAACGTTCTCTCTAGGTTTTGTAATAACTAACATTGGAAGAAAGTTGATAAGAGTTTCATTTTTATAGTGACGAGAACTTAAAGTCACTTAAATTAAAACAGTTTACAAAATATTTTAAGGAGATAATGTGCTGCACATGTTTTTACAAATAAAAATAAGCATGCATGATCATAAAAACACATTTTAAAAACGTTTATAATATAAAATAAGTGAGAGCAGCTGTGAGCATCACTGTGGTAAACTCACTTTGGGAGGTTGGAAAACTGAAGTGTTCTGCGACCGTTCTCTTGTTCATTGTGTTGGATTGGGTTCATCTGATCCTCTGAAACTCAATCCTCTCTCCGTCTCTCAGCGCGCGCGCGCGTCACAGAAGAGCTCCTGCGCGCGTCCGTCCTGCAGATCACTAATAATTAACGATCCTCAAGCGTTCTTTAATTGATCCGGACGTTCATTCCTGATCGCTTTTATCGATCTGGCTTCATTGAGTCGCAGGGCTGGATTATTTCGCGACTCTCGCTGGCGGGACGAAAGACGCGCTTCTCTGGGTGTTCCGCGCGCCCGCGATCCGGACAGTGAGTTTTAAAACTTCTACTCAATGACATTTGATGATGAATATGAAAACTTTCCCCGTTTCTTTATTATTCATATTTTTCTCCGTTTTTATTTTTTTCCAAATCTGTGTTAGGTAACAAAAGTATCGCTATTTTAAGTGACGTTAAGTTATGAAAACGTTTTTCTCTGTTTAAAAAACGCATTTTATTGGCTATGTGAATGTTGACAGATTGACAGAACATTCCATTGTATCATTCTTCAAACAAAGAGCGTTACTTTTGAATGTTCCCTGAACGTTAGATTAACGTTAGATAAACATCTAACTGAAACGTACCATGTTTTTGTTCTAACGTTCTGAGAGCGTTATTAAAGAGATACATTTGAACGAACGTTCTATTAACGTCAATGGAAGAATGTTTGTTTGTAACTGTGAGAGAACCTTGGCAGAACGTTCCCTGTTCTCTGCATGGGGAACGTGTTTATGTTCTCTCAGACTGACTGCACTTCTATGGCACTCTTTGCTTTAGTTTATTAGATAAAAAGTCATGAACTGCCCATTAGTTGCTGAAAAAATTTAATTGGAATCCATAAGCCAAAATATAGCCGACAATATATGGGTCTCCTTCAAAAAGGGTAAAATTAATCTTTAATGGCAGTGATGTTTTTTTTTTTTTTTTTTACTGTTAATAAACCTTCATAATCATAATGTGCTATTATGACATTTGATTTAAGCGTTATGTGTTTAACAGATTGTGTCGTTCTGTCAGACTTGATAGTTGATGTGTTCTGTTTTAAGAGATGTAAATTAAATATTGTGTAATACTATTTATATATGTATTATATTATTATAAATATTAAGTTTATATGATAATATAATATTATTATGAATAATATGTAAAACATAATTTATATATTTTTTGGACATCTAATTTTCGAGCATTAGAATTTAATAGTGGGGTTTTCTTGTGGAATTGTTTTTAATGCATTACAATTTTGTGGATTTTTTTTTTTATGCATTACAATTTTTCCTTACAAATTACATGATAAACATACTGAGTGAAAATTTTATTTGAAAAATAAATCTGAGAATATCTTAGTATTTAGTTGATGTGTCTTTTTGCTTTTAATATTGCTGTGTGATCATGAAAGCTCCAGTTCTTCTCTATATCAGTGTCAGTGTTTCTGAACTCCTGAAACGCCTCCACTGTAGTCTCGAGTTTCTTCAGGGAACGAACACGTCACAATATTCCTCATTATAATAATTAATGCGCAGAATAAAGGGGCGGGGCCTGGTTGAGTTAGTTAGTAGTGTGTTAAACTGGCGGTTATGGTAAGGGGCGGGACATTTCCCAAACACACTCGAAGCGCTCGACCAATCACAACACACTCCTCCAGCCGACCAATCAGAGCACAGTGTGCTTTTCAGAAGGAGGGGCTTCATAGAGACAGGAAGTAAACAGAGCGTTACTGACAGACTGGGAAGAGAGGAGCCGCAACAATGGAGAATATGAGGAGAATAATCAACATTCAAGCAGAAAACCTGTTCTAGTCGAGCCTGAACTACATTAAGTGTGTTACAGAGCAATCCTCATGATTTTGCATGTGCTTGTGTGTTTGTAGGCTGAGAGTCCACAGGAGCGCAGCCCAGGGGTGTTCAGTCGCATCGGGAGCTGGTTGGCGTGGGGTTGGAGCGGCCCGGTTCTGAGCGGAGATGATCCCGACTCCGAAACACAGGCGTCTGAAGAGGACGACGGAGGAACACATGAGACACACAGTCCTGCAGTAGATGAAACCGTTCCAGCAGAGAACAGCCCTTCCCCGAGGAGGAATGCCAAACATCCGAGAACCCAGGTGTCCCGAGTGCAGAGAAGAAGTGAAGACGACAAGACCGCTGTAAAAAGAAGTCATTCGTTAGAGAGTAGCAGAAGCAGAGCAACACCTGACTTCTCCGACCAAGATAACACAGAGCAAATGGCACGCAGGAGATCTGGAAGGAGGAGGCGTGGCTCTCATGGAGATGTGGGCGGGGCTAAAACTAAATCCCCAACCAATCCTCAGCCTGACAGTCCTGTAGCAACCAGTTTGGCAACCAGCCCACAGTCGGCATGTGCTGACTCAGCTTTTGAGGAGGCGGAAGACAGCGTTCAGGAATGCACCGGTTCAGAAGCGGCACACTCATGTAGACGTGAGGATTTCGTCCGGGGAGAATGGGTGGAAACACACCTGAGCGAGGACAAGGCTGATTCCCCGAGCTCACCTGTGGCCGCTTCAAACATGGACGAGGAACCTGTGGTGAGAAAGACCGAGAGCGCCGAGTCCAAACGCAGGAGTATCAAAGTGTCTCACAGCGAGAAGATCTTTGCTAAAAAGCTGCTGGTCTCAAATGAAGATCCTCAGGTGACGCTTAAAAGCACTGCGGATCCGAAATGGCCGAGATCTGATGAGAAAGCGAGGTAAATTTACCAGTTTAACCAGTTTGTTTAGCTTCTTACAGAAATAACACACTAACACTATATACTTTTAAAAGCCCTTTTGTGTTTATTTGATCTGTGAACACTTTAAAAGTTTATGGGTAACACTTTACAATAAGGTTCATTAGTTAACTTTAGTTATTATTGTACATTGAGCAATACATTTGTTACTGTATTTGTTCATCTTTGTAAATGTTAGTAAATAAAAATAAAGCTGTTCATTGTTTGTTCACAGTGCATTAACTATAGTATTAGTAAATGTTGATATTAAGATTAATAAATGCTGTATAAGTGCATTATTAGTTCATGCAAACTAATGTAGTTAACTAATGAACCTTAATGTAAAGTGTTACCAGTTTATGTTTAAAATGAAACTTTAACTAAACGTGGGAAACTTTCTCAGAGATAAATCAGGACAAAACAGAATGCGTCACGTTGTGAAATATGTGCTCATTATCGTCAGGTTCTTGTAATTCCTGTTGGTTACTGTTCCTGGCCGTGTTCAAAGAGCTTTCTGCATTGAACATAGGCATTTTCGTAACAATTAAGTGCTTGCATAATTAAATGCCAGTTTTTCTAGATGTCAGCTTTGTTCTTTTGCAACTTCTAAAAGAACAGTTTACCTAAAATTTAAAAATAAATGTAATGACTCACATCATTCAAAACCCATATGATTCATTACTTTTGCTGAAAACAACAGGAGATATTTTGAAGGTTTGTTTTTTTGTTAATTCAGGGAAAGTGATCATTGATTTTTAAAAAGGTAAAAAGCACTAAACAATATCATAACTGCAGTCCATATGACTCTGCATAGGATAGTTTTGGGTGAGAAACAGACCATTTATAGTACCATTTATTACTGATTTACTGTTATCTACTTACTAATAACTTAGTCTTTCTCTCTGTTGCAGCTCACAAATCTCATCCTCACACTGTATATGCAATATTGCGCAAGAGTCATATAAACGACTTTCATTATACTTTTTTGATGCTTTTTTGCTTTTGAAGCAAACTCACTTTCAAAGTAAAGGGGAGTGAGAAGTGAAACATGCTTTGAATTATCTAATAATCTTTGCAACTTTTGAAATAATGTCTTGAGGCACGTGTTTTTGTTAGTCACTTTCTATAAAAGCGAAAATGCAAATGTGCTGAAGAACGGGAAGTCATGCAGTTTTGGGTTTGTGGTTTGCTTCAAAGATATAAAGAACAAAGGAGGAGAAACAAGGAGGCATAGCCAATGATAGAGAACAAGGAAAGAAAGACACAATGAGTAAACAACTAATGAAGGGAGTGGATGCTAATATGAATAAAGTAAACATCATAAAGAGCACATTTGCCCTTTTGACCTTTATTGTTTGTTATTTTACAGATGTCCAGAGGACAGAGTGGACAACGCTAATGTGAAGTCCAGTCAACAAAAGGGACGAATCGCAGACAAAATCAGTCTCTTTGAAAGAGGAGCGCCCAAAGCTGTCAGTAGCTCCACGAACCTGCGTCATCTGGATATTTCTCCGGCTCGAATTGGGGCTATTCGACTCAAAGAAGATGCCGGACCGCGATCCAGTTCTGCAGCTCCGAAACAAACCGTTAAAGAGAGAGCAATGAATTTCACTGCCGGACAGAGGGGAGAGAAGTTAACATTGTCGTCTGGTCATGCATTGAACGAAAGACATTCAAAAACAGCTGGTCGTAATGAAGCATCTTGTTCCGGAAGTTTTGAAAAATCTACAGCAAATACCAGCGAAGAACCCAAACCCATTGATCAAACAGACTCCAAATCCCACAATGCAACACAAAGCGAACCTGCATTGTCAGAGAGCACTAGTGACTCGAACATTGGGAATAAAGAGTTGGATAAAGCGAGCTGTTCGGCACAAACAGTTTCATCTCCTATTGACGAGACCCTGGAGGTGAAGTCTCCAAACCGGACTGGCTCGCGATCTAAAAAACGACGAAGCAAAGAACCGCTCAGCCCCACCAGCAAGAACAAACAAGAAATGGGTCAAGGTGAACGGGAGGTCAAGGACAACAAGAGGAACACAGCGTCTAATACAACCCCAAAACCTCTTATAGATACAGGAGATGTTGCAAAGACCACAGACCAGTGTGTGAAAAGCACTTCTGGTGACGAGGTCGCGAGCAAACAGCCTAAATGTTCTCCAAAGTTGGAGAAAGCAGGAGATTTAATGCAAAGCACGAAGGCAACATCAAACACTGACTCAAAGGAGTTACAAAAGACTCCACATATGGACACAGAAGGCCCCAAAGAAATGAAAAGCATGGATGAGAAGGAAGGAGAGAATAGGAGTTACTTTGAAACACAGGTAGAGACCACTGCTTACAAGGCATCCGGGAACCGCTCGAATGAAGTGAACACAGAGCGGACAGGCATTGACTCAAAAACTGAAGAGCAAAAGAAAAACAGCAACAAAAAGCAGCCTGTTCAAGAGAGCTCAGAAGGAGAGGGGCGGAAGAACAGAGACACGATTGTAAACACATTGTTTAGAGAGTCAGGGAAACTGGATCCATCTGTGACAAATGAAGAGAAACCACCATCCCCGGAGGACTTGAAAGCGGCCAACTCTAAAGATGTCTTTGTGCCAGCCAATAGCAGCAATGCATCTTCTAGGAAAGATGCCATGCGGAACAGAGAGAGTGAGACGGATATGTTAGTCTTACCTGAGAAGGACACCACTACGTGTGTGCATAAAGCGAAAAATACCCCTGAAAATGACCCAAAATCAGACGAGGCACAAAGACCATCAAAGCAAAACCATAAGAGTAAAGAAAAAGATAGTTTGACTGAGATTATCAATCAGAGTACTGGACAACTGAAAACAACTGAGACACACAAACACAGCAGTGAAGTCAACACATCAAAGCCAACCGAGCAAAATATAGATGGTGAAATCACAACGAAGACAACTAAACAAGGTAAACCAAAGGACAGCTTAGCCGTAAAGCCCAAAGAGATTAAACAAGATGGCACGATAATTATGGCAACCAGTCAGGGTAAAGAAACTCAGAATACAGAGAAAAACTCTTCTACTGAATTGAATGATCAGACTAAAGAACAAGATGCTTCTACAAGTAGGGCACTGGCAATAACGAACCCTGCACTGGTAAAAACACAAAATGATAAAGAGAGAGGCGGTCCTCAAAGAGACGGGCCACAGAGCCAATCAGAGAGCCGAGAAGCTTCCAGTAAAAGGGAGTTACAACAACAACAAAAGACCAGCACTGAAGCTAAAGACAGAGGCACAGACAAAACCAAGAGTAAAATCACTAGTACAGACATTACATCCACAGTAAATGGAGACACAAACTCTGCAGAGACAGAAGATAATACCTTTCCTGTAATACCAACCAATAGTGAGAATCGATCTCTGCGCTCTGTGAAAAAGAAGCCCACTTCCTCTTCATCCACAGCCAATGAAGGATCTGTCAAGCAGTCTGGCCAGGCCGGTGAAAAGTTTACCTCTAAACCAGCATCAACAAATGAGACAGTCTCCAGTGATGACAAGAGCACAACTTTAGTTTTACCTAAGGAAAAGAACACAACTTCAGACTCAGCTAATGAAAAGACACCACAAGCCTCAACCAATGAGACAACCTCCACTTTGCCTGCCTTAACTACTGAGAAGTCTATGCCTCCACCAGCATCAACCCTTGAGATAATCTCTGCTTCATTAGGCTCCAGTGATAAACCTCCACCAGCCTCAACTAATGATAGGAACAAAACTCCATCAGACTCAATCAATGAGAAAACCACAGCTCCAGGAGCTACACTTCCAACAAGCTCAACTGATGTAAAGACAACACCTCCATCAGACTCAGCTAAAAGAAAGACAACTGATGAAAAGACCATGCATCCACTAGCATCAACTAATGAAAAGGCAAAGCCTCCACCACCAGCTTCAACCCTTGAGACAACCTCCACTTTGCCTGCCTTAACTACTGAAAAGTCTATGCCTCCACCAGCATCAACCCTTGAGATAATCTCTGCTTCATTAGGCTCCAGTGATAAACCTCCACCAGCCTCAACTAATGATAGGAATAAAACTCCATCAGACTCGGCTAATAAAAGCACAACTAATGAAAATACCACATCTCCACAAGCCTCCACCAATAAGACAACCTCCACTTTGCCAGCCTCAACTAATGAAAAGAACTCAACTCCATCAGACTCCATCAATAAGAAAACCACACCTCCAAAAGCCACACTTCCACCAGCCTCAACTGATGAGATAATATCCAGTTTACCAGCCTCAACTAATGTAAAGACAACACCTCCATCAGACTCACCTAAAATAAAGACAAATGATGACAAGACCATGCATCCACTAGCATCAACTAATGAAAAGGCAAAGCTTCCACCAGCTTCAACTAACGAGACAATCTCCACATTGCTTGCCAAAACTACTGAAAACACCACGCCTCCAACAGCATCAGCTAAAGAAAAGACCACACCTCTACCACAATCAACCATGGAGATAACCTCCACATTTTTAGGCTCAACAAATGAAAAGACTACACCTTCTCCATCTTCAACCGTTAAATCGACCTCCACTTTATTAGGCTCAGGTGATTACAAGACCACAGTGTTAACTAACGAAGCACCTAAAACTCCCCCAGATTCAACTAATAAAGAGACTACACCTCCGCCAGCCTCAACCAATGAGAGAGCCTCCACTTTGCCAGCCTCAACCAATAAAAAGTCTTCAACTAAAGAAAACGCTCCACCTCCAGCCACAACCGATTCACCAGTCTCCAATGATAAGACTGCTAAAAATGAGAGGACACCGGTACAACCAGTATCACCACCGTTCCCATTACCCTCTACCAATGGAGGGAATATAACTCCACTTCCTTCATCCAAAGAAAAGAAAACTCCATCAGACTCAGCTAATGAAAATACCTCATCACCACAAGCCTCAACCAATAAGCCAACCTCCACTTTGCCTGCCTTAACTAATGAAAAGAATACGGCTTTACAATCATCATTCAAGGACAGGACCTTGCCTCCTGATGCCTCAACCAAAGAGAAGATCTCCCACACATTGCCATCCGCCAGTGAGAAATCCCCATCTCCCTCTTGCAAATCTACAGATCCAGCCACAAGAAAAAAGGAATTTATCCCCAAACCCTTCCTCCTTCCAAAATTCCCTTTTGCACCTGGAAGCTCCTCCCTGAACAGCGACTCTCCATCTAGCTGGCTTGATGTGGATATGCAAGGTCCTATAAAGAAGAAGCAGTTGATTTCAGCACCAAAACCTAAGCCCACCGCATCTGTGAGAAAAACCAACCTGGATACATCAGGAGGAACTGACCTAAATGACTTAATTGCAAATGTGAAAAGGCTAGCAATGCCGTTCAATCTTCCCCAACGCAAACACAACCATCATCGCCCGCAAGCCCCTCCATTTGCCCTTCCAGTCATCAAAGAAGACCGTTTCGAGAACGAGAAACCCTTTGATCCGGAGGAGTTCGCGTGTGGTTTGAGGAGAAGGAGGGAATTTATTTTGGATCTAGCTCCCAGTTCAGTTTCCAAGAGCCAAGACACAGAGGCCAAGGAGGAGGACTACAAACCCAAATTGACTAAACTTAAGCGGGAGAGCATCCTCACTAGGTCCCTGATCTTCCAGAGAGCAAGGAAGGAGGATGAAAAGGAAGAGGGAGAAAAAGTGAAGGGGTCAGATGAAAGTAAAACAGAACCACTGAAAACAAAGTCTCGTTTGGAGAGGTGCTCCATTGTTAGCCTTCTTGGCTCTCGCAAAGGGAGACGCATGGAGTTTTTAAGCCCCACTGAGTGTCCTTCAGATGGGCTGTTATCACCCAGCGATGCTCCTGGGTCTACGTCAGCTCCACAATCACAGCTGGCACCAACTGCAGAATCACCCAAACAGGTCATGATAGAGAAAGTCCTTGCAAAGAATGATGGCCGCTCTACCCCGTCTGGTTCTCAGGTTCTTCTAAAACCCAGCAAAGATGTTGTGCCTGCCATGATTCCTGACCTCAAAACAACTTCAAGAGACCAAACTGTCACTGCGGTAATAGACACTAAAGCACCTCCCAGTGATACCAAGACTGGTTCCCAGGTTGTTCTAAAACCCAGCAAAGATGTTGTGCCTGCCATGATTCCTGACCTCAAAATAACTTTGAGAGATCCCACAGTTAATATGTTAACAGACACTAATGAACCTCCCAGTGATACCAAGACTGGTTCCCAGGTTGTTCTGAAACCTACTAAGGAAGATGGACCTATGCAAACACCTGACTTGAAAACAACTTCATTAGATCCCCAGGTCACAATGTTAAAAGACACTAATTCTCCTGCTACACCTGGTTGTGCCCAGTCTGGTTCGCAGGTTGTTCTAAAACACACCAAGAATGATGGACCTATCATGACACCTGACCTCAAAACAACTTTGAGAGATCCCACAGTTACTATGGTAACAGACACTAATGAACCTCCCAGTGATACCAAGACTGGTTCCCAGGTTGTTCTGAAACCTAGTAAGGAAGATGGTGCTGTGCAAACACCTGACTTGAAAACAACTTCATCAGACCCTCAGGTCACAATGTTAACGGACACTAATTATCTTCCTACACTTAGTTATACCCAGTCTGATGGACCTACCATGACACCTGACCTCAAAACAACTTTGAGAGATCCCACAGTTACTATGTTAACAGACTCTAATGCACTTTTACATCCCAGTGGTACCCAGACCACTTCCCAGGTTGTTCTAAAACCTACTAAGGATGATGGACCTTCCCTGACACCTGACCAAGTCAACAAGTTAAAAGACATTAAAACACCACCACTTCTCAGCACTATCCAGACTGGTTCTGATGTTGTTCTGCAACCTGATGGACCAACCCTGATGCCTGACCTGAAAACAACCACAGTAGACCCTATTGTCACTTTGAAAACAGATGCTAGCGCTCCTCCACCTTTTCCTTCCTTTGAAGACATCAAGTTGCCTAGTTTCCTGGAGAAATTTCTTCCAAAGGAGCCTGAAAACACTCGATCATCAAATACGATCGACCCACTGGTCAGCCATTCCTCATTTATTCATTCATCACAACACACATTTATATGTTCATATACCCAGCTGGTGTTTCTCATAGTGTAAAACATGTCACATATTTGAGTGTTTGTGTGTATTTGGGTGGTTAGGTGGCTAGAGAAAGTGCTTCCATACCTGGTCTAGTGGATCTGAATACGGCTGTTGGCGTAGCTGACGGGAAAACCCAAGACGTTACGATTCCACCTGCACCTCAAGTTCCAGAAGCCCAAATTCCTCAAGCTAAACCTCAGAGAGAACTCCCAAATGTATGTGTCCATCACCAATGTCTGTTTTCTTTGTAAATCCCAGAAATGTATTTGTTCATAGCTGCAGAGAACTGCACGCCAGTGTGTTATTGATGCATGCATTAACATGTTCAAAGGGGTAAAATCTTTGGCACATCATTGCATCATATTTTTGACTGTCTTTCAAAACAATTACCTGCATTATTCTCCTAACCACAAAGGGCCATGGTGTTTTATTTCTCAGATTCCAACTTATCGTGGAATCCATCGGCGTCCTGCAAAGGTTTGCCAACATTTCAAAGTCATGACCTAACAGAGATTTTCAAATATTAGAAGCTGTTTGCCTTGTTATGTTTGCATAACAAGAGCCAAGTTTTATGGAATTTCATTAATGCTTTAAATATGTACATCAACTGTAACTTGTTGTACCAGTCGGGCAATAATTCAAAACGCCCCCATACAGAGAGTTAGATCCAAAGTGCTGGGATGATTAAAATGTATCTTGTTTCCATCAGATTGTGATATTCGAGCACCATCAGTTCAACGGTCAGTCCTTTGAGTTCTTCAGGCATCAACCTGATGCTACACAAGTGCAACTGTCCAGTGTCATATCTGTGAAAGTGGTCAGAGGATGGTAAGCAGCAAATACGGATGGAGATCAAGTACTCGGTGCATGATGATGTGCCTTTCAGTAGTTTAGATTTAATTGTGCACTTTGGCCTATTGCAGTTGGATACTGTATGAGAAACCAGGGTTTGAGGGACGATGCATCGCTCTGGAAGAGGAAAGCGTCAAAGAACTGCCCAATCAATGGGCGGAAGAGGGCGAAGAATCATCTGTCCCTATGGTCATTGGCTCAATTCGTCTGGCTATCAGAGTAAGAAACCTCAAGAGTATCTTCTTTAAAAACATTCTGAAGTAGGGCTGCACAATTAATCGCAATGAA
The DNA here is from genome assembly GCF_949152265.1 of Phoxinus phoxinus. Classification (NCBI taxonomy): domain Eukaryota; kingdom Metazoa; phylum Chordata; class Actinopteri; order Cypriniformes; family Leuciscidae; genus Phoxinus; species Phoxinus phoxinus. The sequence continues at coordinate 746,521 of NC_136884.1, forward strand.
ACCGCACGCTATTTGGCAAAGGCTGCGATTATTTTATGCGCATCTTGTCAGTGCAGCGGCTGATCGGTACACCAGAACACCAGAGGGCGTCTCACACACACACACACACACACACACACACCACATATGCCCCGCAGGAGTACGATAACACAGGTCATTCCAGGAAGTCCCTAAGGGCATCATACTATCTGTAGCTGAATAAACAGAAGATGTAAATGCTTTGATTAAACATGACTAATAAACACACGACTGCCTTATTCTGTGTAAGAAGCACATCATCTCGCAGAGGGATGAGCTCAACTGTCTCTCTCTCTCTCACACACACACACACACACACACACACACAAGGATGAGCTCAACTGTCCTTATGAAGTGAGTTTGGAGTAAAAGCTGGAATAAATGTTGTCTTTTGTTGGACAAGAGGTTCATAAATGCTTCTCATGTTTGGAAAGAAGTTTGACACGTGTTGCTTTTTCAAACGCACGTTATAAGCGACTCACACTCGCAGTGCTTTCACAGTGCGCCTCGTTTACTGAGCCGTACATCACTGACAAGCTGCGCATAACTAATAATCTCAGCATCTGCCATTTCATAATCAAGATAAGGCAAATCAGTGTAAGCGATTATTCGCACAGCCCTATTCTGAAGTGTCAAAAGTAACTGGATTGAGTGCTGTGTTGTTTCTGTATGTGTGTGTGTAGGACTACACTCCTCCCCGGATCGAGCTGTTCACCGAGCCCACTGGCAGAGGCAGAAGCTCGGAGTATGTGGATGCCACTGAGGAAGTGGGCAGTTTCAGTCTTCCTCAGGACACCGGCTCTATCAAAGTCCACAGTGGTCTGTAAGTTCACAAACACGCCCTGCTCAGACCTTGAACGTTCACTGGGGTGTGTGTGTTTGGACACTGTTGTTGGGTGTGTGTGGTCAAGTTGACGCTCATCTGTACTATGAATAACTGGCTTGTTTGTGATGCTTTGTAAAGCTAAAGGAATACCTAAGAAATCAACCTAGCAGCATGCTAAAAACAACACAGAATACCTTACTCTGCTACTCTGATTTTCTTTAGAAAGTGCAAGTATGTGTGTGTTGAAAGAGTGGCAGTGTTGTGGAAGATCGCTTTGAAAACATAATAATGAGATTCCTGATGATTCATAAGTGTGTTATGCTTTATGAGGGTGTTTGAGTCAGAGGCATTAGTCACACAGCACCATATAAACAATATCAGAAGCCACTAAAACGTTTATTCTGTTGGTTTCAATAAGAAAGGGGAATAATGACTAGAGTAAAGTTTGTGAAAAACTGTGGACACATTGTCGTGTTGTTAGCATTATTTAACATGTTGATAGCATGAGTTTAACATTATTTAGCATGTTGCCGACATGTTTTAACAATGTGCTAACATGCTTTCTCATGTTTTAGCATGATTAGCAGGTTGCTAGCATGATTTAACACATTGCTAGCATGTTTTAACATGTTGTGCTAAGATAGTGGTCATGCTTTGCTAGTGATAGATAGCTTAAATACTCAAAAGTCTTATTGTGCAAAAGTCTTGACCTCCTCAATGAAAGCCTATGGGACTTTTCCTAGTTTTGATTGTCCGTTTAACGAGAATCGTAAGTCGGATCGGTTAGGAAACATGCAGCAACCCGAGTCAGAACAGTCTGAAGGTCTGACCCAAGTTTGGTGGTTGTAGCTTGAAAAATACTTTGTCAAACCAACATAATAAAGATTTGAGTGAGAGATAGTGTAATTGATTAGAACTCGTTAAGGGCGGTGAGAATTACAAAGGAAATTACAGAGATGTTACCATAGAAAATTGGACTACTCAGGAAAACAGCAGAATGACAGATGAAAGTAATATGGGTGGAATGTGAGCAGGAACAAAAATTAAAAATAAAAGATTGTTTGGTAGGGGGGAGGTGCATGTTTCCAACCAGCACTTCAAAAGTGATTTTCAGCTGCAACATTTGTCCAGATAAGCCACCGTAGCCAACGGCGCTCTGCGATTGGCCGGTTGATGACTGACAGGTGTGGTTTCTCGTCTACAGGTGGCTGGTTTACAGTGATCCAGGTTTCCAGGGAATGCTGGCAGTGATGGAGGCCGGAGAATATCCGTTTCCCGAGGACTGGGGTTTCCCGTCGCCGATTGTGGGCTCTCTGAGGCCCTTGCGGATGGTACGCCTACACACACTCGCGTCACACACACATCTTCATGCTGTTTCTCCGCTCACATGTGCTTCTTTCACAGGGCCTTCCGAAAGTAGAGAACCCGACCGCAGTGAAGGTGTGTTGGAGGTTCAGTCTCTTCTCAAGCGTTATGTTTAAATTTTTTTCCAGTCAGACTGAATTCCTTCTGATGATGATTCTGAGTCCAGTGTTTACATGAACGCTGAACATGTGATCGGGTTGATTATAAGCCACAACCTTCAAATCGGAATAGATTTTTGACGCGCTCACGAATATACAGAGTTTTCCGATGTTGCACGTAATAATTATTCTCCAACATTGGTGTTTTTTTTGTTTTAAACAGCAGATTTAATATTGATCCATTTCTGGTCATAATTTGGAGACGATGAACATATGTGCCGTTGTGCCGTCTACGTTACGCTACTCTACGTCATTACGCTACTCTACGTCATTACGCTACTCTACGTCATTACGCTACTCTACGTCATTACGCTACTCTACGTCATTACGCTATTCTACGTCATTACGCTATTCTAAGTCATTACGTCATTACGCTACTCTACGTCATTACGCTATTCTACGTCATTACGTCATTACGCTACTCTACGTCATTACGCTATTCTACGTCATTACGCTATTCTACGTCATTACGCTATTCTACGTCATTACGCTATTCTACGTCATTACGCTATTCTACGTCATTACGTCATTACGCTACTCTACGTCATTACGCTATTCTACGTCATTACGTCATTACGCTACTCTACGTCATTACGCTATTCTACGTCATTACGCTATTCTACGTCATTACGTCATTACGCTATTCTACGTCATTACGCTATTCTACGTCATTACGCTATTCTACGTCATTACGCTATTCTACGTCATTACGTCATTACGCTACTCTACGTCATTACGCTACTCTACGTCATTACGCTATTCTACGTCATTACGCTATTCTACATCATTACGCTATTCTACGTCATTACGCTATTCTACGTCATTACGCTATTCTACGTCATTACGTCATTACGCTACTCTACGTCATTACGCTATTCTACGTCATTACGTCATTACGCTACTCTACGTCATTACGCTATTCTACGTCATTACGCTATTCTACGTCATTACGTCATTACGCTACTCTACGTCATTACGCTATTCTACGTCATTACGCTATTCTACGTCATTACGCTATTCTACGTCATTACGCTATTCTACGTCATTACGCTATTCTACGTCATTACGCTATTCTACGTCATTACGCTACTCTACGTCATTACGCTATTCTACGTCATTGCACATGTTTTTAATCTGATCAAGTGTTCACACGTCCTCTTGATCTTGATTAGAAAAGGAATAATCCGACCCTTTCAATCCGATCGAGATTTCATTGGGGATCGATTAATGTGCTTTTACATGAAGGCGTTTCAGTGCGATCAGCCGTCAGTCCCATTACTAGCGGATTATTTGTCCAGAGAACATGTAAACACTTGATCGGATTGAAAACCGAAACCGAAACATCAACCCGACCACATGTTCAGCGTTCATGTAAACACCGCGCTCAGATTCATCATCAGAATATCTTCAGTCCGACGGAGACACGAGTTGTGCATGTGAACGAGATCTCTGGCTCTCCTCAGGCGGTGCTGTATGAGAACGCCGGTCTGGAGGGCCGTTGTGTGGAGGTGCAGGGAGACGTGTTTTCCTTCTCCGACCCGGACGATCACGGACTGAGCTGTGTGGAATCCCTGAAGATCCTCGGAGGCCTGTGAGTCCTGAACACTCAGCGCTTCTCTTACACTCGCCTGTACAAATGTGGGGCTCTTCGCGTGCCGGTCAAAAATGACCGAATTTTTCTTTTCTTTTTAGTTTGATCATGTGTTTTATTTAATATTTTGTATTTTTAGGGGATTTTTTTATACTAAATTATATTTCCACTGTATTTATAATCCATTTATTCACTTTTTGAGCATAGACATGATAATTACATTTCCAAGTTAAACTGTAAATCTTGAACGCTTTAGAGCGACAGACTGAAGTTTGATCTCGTTGTAAACACGACACCTGCAGATTATTGCAGAAGTGAAAAACATTTTAAAAAGTGAACTTTTAAAAAGTAACACAATTTTACGTGTATTGTTATGAAAAATGCACAAAAATACTATTTTAAATTTTTATACAAAATATATATTTTCAAAATCACGTTTTACTCTAAAACTGCAAGAAAATCTAATCCATAAATGTGCGCCAGTGGTGTCCAGATGTGAGTGTGAGATGTCAGTAATGATCTCAGTGAGATGTTGTTCGGCTGCATTACCGAACGCTTCCACTAGAGGAAACTCTCATTCATTTACAATCGTCATTTCTGACCACGAGCAGCACAAGTGTGTTTACAGGATCATTAAACCTGTTCAGATCATGTCCGTGATTTATGTGTGTGTTCACACAGCAAGTGCCAAAACCTTCACCAAGTTTCGTACCATTCCGATGAAGTAAAAAATAAAATAAAACGTAAAATTGTTGGTGATGAAGAGCACCAGAGGGTTAAACACGTGATGAATGCTTTACTCCCGACTCTTCTCAGGTGGGTTGGATACGAGCGCGAGGGTTTCGACGGGCACCAGTTCATCCTGGAGGAAGGAGAGTATTTAGACTGGAGCGACTGGGGCGGGACGGGGCAGAAGCTGCTCTCTCTGAGGCCCGTCTTCATGGTGAGTCTCTTTACTAGAGAGAAAGTTCATTATCGTTAACTAAGACTAATAAAACGTGACGCTGAATCACTACACCAGTCTGGAGTCGCACAGGTATATCTGTGGCAATAGCAACTATACATTTTACGGGTCAAAATTATACATTTTTCTTTTATGCCAAAAATCATGAGGATATTAAGATCATGTTCCATGAAGATATTTAGTAAATGTCCTACCGTAAATATATAAAACATGTATTTTTGTGAGTGAATGCAGCACAATCGTGAACATAAATGCACAACTTTAAAGGAGATTTTCTCAATGTTTACATTTTTTTGCTCCTCAGATTTCAGATTTTCAATAGTTGTGTCTCGACCAAATATTGTCCTATCCTAACAAACCACACATCAATGGAGAGATTATTGATTCAGCTTTATATGATGTATACACCTCAATTTCTAAAAACTGTGTGACTGGTTTTGTGCTCCAGGGTCACAAATATGTTTGTGAATGTAAAAGCTTTGCAAAGTTTCAAAGATCAAATAAAGTTATTGTCTCCTAAAAGAAAGAAGTGATTTTCAACTTCGTGAAACGAGTCGTCAGTGATTCCAGTCTCGCTTCCGGTCACAATTTAACTAATAAAAGCTAATTCACTTCTATGTAACTAATTTGGATAATCCCCGCCTCTGGTGTTGATTGGCTGATCAGCATCTCTAAGCCCCGCCCTCAAACACTGTAGTGTATCTGAGACTGGAAGAGTTTGGTTCGCGTTGTTCGTGTCGAGAAGACGCTGTTCTCTGAGATTGAGACGGTAAAACCCACGCCATCGTTACTGTTCGTATCACTGTGATCAAGAGCTGAGATCCAGATATGATAATGAGCGTTTGCTTTCTGACCAATCACAGCAGAGCAGCTCTCAGAGACGCGGAGCTTAGAGAGACTGAATCTGACCAATCAGAGCAGAGCAGCTCACAGAGAGGCGGAGCTTAGAGAGACTGAATCTGACCAATCACAGCAGAGCAGCTCTCAGAGAGGCGGAGCTTAGAGAGACTGAATCTGACCAATCACAGCAGAGCAGCTCTCAGAGAGGCGGAGCTTAGAGAGACTGAATCTGACCAATCACAGCAGAGCAGCTCTCAGAGAGGCGGAGCTTAGAGAGACTGAATCTGACCAATCACAGCAGAGCAGCTCTCAGAGAGGCGGAGCTTAGAGACTGAGTCTCCGAATGAAGCGTTTCAGAGACTGAGAGAAAAGAGATGCAGTGGAGATTATTAGAAAATTAAAGTGTTTTTTGACCTGGGAAACATTCTTCAATCAAGATACATTCACTGGAGAAGCAAAATGACTTCAGATATTCAGTCTTGTTTACTGAAAAAAATCAGTTAAGCAATTTTATGCTTAAAACAAGAACAAATATCTTCTAATGGGGTCAGAAAAATAAACAATTTAAAGCAAAAACTTTTGATGCATTTTTCAGTAAACAAGACTTCATATTTTCAGTCATTGCTTCTCCAGTAAATGTATCTTGATTGAAGAATGTTTGGATATTCGTGCTGGAAAACAAGACAGAAATACTTCATTTTTAGCAGTGTTATTTTTTGATGTTGGTTTTGTCATTACGCAATCTCCGTCGCATACCTGCAGTGTTTGTGTGGTCTGGACGCACAATACCCGGAAGCACCTTCACCTCTCTCACCCGACACAATCCTCCAGTGGTGACCGAAGAATCGTCTTGTTTTGCAGGATTTCTCCTCGCCTCATATGAAGATGTTTAGTGAGCTGGACTTCTCGGAGCGCGGAGTCAGTCTGGACCTCCAGGAGCCGCTGGAGAGCGCGTCGGACACACAGTACGGCGCACACACTCGCTCCATCGAGGTCCTGGCAGGAGTGTGAGTCTGCTGGATACTTCAGTCAGCATTATGATGATGCTAAAAACACCGAAACAGAAGTGTGTGTGTGTCTGGTGTGTTAAGGTCCTTGCACACTGAGTCCGAAAATTTCGTATTCGTCATTCGGATTGGATGGATCAAAAGGATGAAAAACGCCAAAATATTTATTTTTTAACGTGCGAAATGTTCAGACTCCGTGTGCAAGGACTTTTACACTTCAGATTAATTATTCTATAGATTCTATATGGAGGACCAAACAGAAATTAAAAATGAATAAATTAATGTTAAAAATGGAAATTAATAAATAAATACAAAAATAAATTAATGCATGAATAAATAAATAAATATGCAAAATAAATTGAAAAATAAATAAATTAAAAATAATAAAAATACGTTAAATAATAAAAGAAAAAAATGATAAATTATGGGGAAAATAATACAAAAATAAATTTGATAAAAAATTCATCATATTTATTTTATCAAGTCGTTTTTTCTTTATTTATTTTCCGATTATGACATTTATTTATTCATTTTATTTAATTATTCATTTATTTCATTTTTCACACGCTTCATATATAGAACCTCTTAGGGGTTCCATCACTTTATGGACTTAGTTATTCAATTATTCATTTTTAATTTGATATACATTTTATTAATTAAACAAAGCTCTTAAACATACTTTCAAATTGAGTGAAGAAGTGTCGAGTCCCATGAAAACTTCCTTCCACAGAAGTAGTGAACCGGTTTATGCATAATTACCCGGTGGCAGGTCACGTGACACACTCGCCCACATGCAAACACACTAACGCCTCGGGCTCGTCGTCGTTCGGAGGAAAAATTCTGTCTGCGGAAAAAAAGATCAACAACAGAAGTGCATTTAGGCAAATAATCAGAAGTGGGTGGAGACAGAGAGTCTGTACTCGTGCAGCGCATTTCACAATCCATGTGTGTGTGTGTGTGTGTGTGTGAGAGAGAGAGAGATAGTGTGTGTGTGTGTGTGTGTGTGTGTGTGTGTGTGTGTGTGTGTGTGTGTGTGTGTGTGTGTGTGTGTGTGTGTGTGTGTGTGTGTGTGTGTGTGTGAGAGAGAGAGAGAGATAGTGTGTGTGTGTGTGTGTGTGAGAGAGAGAGAGAGAGATAGTGTGTGTGTGTGTGTGTGTGAGTGCGTGTGCTTGTGAGCATGTGTGTGTGTGTGTGTGAGAGTGCAATAAAGTGTGGAAATTATAACCACAGTAAAACAAAATAAAAAACTTTTTTTTTTCCAAAAAAACTTTTCCAACATAGATTTTTTTTTTTCTGCATATTCCAAAATCTAACAGAAAGCTGTTTCTTAACACCATAACTCTTTTATATGAAGAACATGTGAATACTGGGCTGTGTGTTTAACCCCTCGTGTGTGTGTGTGTGTGTGTGTGTGTGTGTGTGTGTGTTGCAGTTGGGTTGCGTTCGAGGATGCCGGGCTGTGCGGTCGTCAGTATGTTCTGGAGAAAGGTCTCTACGGAAGCCCGGAGGACTGGGGCGCGACTGACAGCCGGATCTCATCCGTGATCCCGGTGACTCTGGTGAGAGCACACACACACACACACACACACACACACACACACACACACACACACACACACGTGCTCTTGGCCACTTGAGAGTGCGTGAAAAAAACTTTCCCATGTCTCATAAATGCACACTAAACCCACACTATATATATATATATATATCCCACTGCAAACATGCTCTTCTTACTCAGTACTTTTGTCTTGTTTCCAGTCCAAATATCTAAACATTCTTAAATCAAGATGCATTTACTGGATGAGGAAAATTACATAAGATATTAAATCTTGTTTTCTCTGGGAATAAATCAAAATTAAGAGAGTTTTGCTTAAAACAAGCTAAATTAACTGCCAATGGGGTCAGAAAAATAATATTAATTCAAACAGAAACAAGATTATTTTTCTTCCCCCATTGGCAGATAATTTAGCTTTTTTTTAAGCAAAACTCTCTTAATTTGTATTTATTCCCGGAGAAAACAAGACTTAATATCTTACGTAATTTTCCTCATCTACTAAACGCATCTTGATTTAAGGCGAGACACTACAGGTGAATAGGGTCAAAGTTTTAACTAGCAGATATCACCATGAAACTTTCCCAGTTGATTCCCTACATTAAGACGAGTAAATGTAAATGTAAATGTAAATATGCGCTAATTTGCATATATTTAAAAAATTGAGTATTGGATAAAGACAGGTTCAAAATTACTTTTTCATTGTGTTCACATATTAGATGGGAAAAAATGACAGAGGGATTTATGGATATCTACTTTTGTTATCCTGTAAATCAGAATATACTGTCAATAGCCTTAAAAAATAGATTTTCGCCATGTTTTTTGGAATAAAATGTTATATAAATCAGGCTAGAAATAATATATTTAAAAATCCCTCAGTAAATGTCCTCATAATATAACTAGGCACAAGACTGGAGGGTTTGGTGTATATCGGTGTGACTGAAGTGGAGATTTCTGACTTGGAGAATGAGAGAAAAGTCATTTTGAGAGAAAACGGGCTTTAAAGATTTATCATCAGCCAATGAGATTGCGCATTCAGCCCTTTTACTTTCACGATTGGCTGCTGATAAACAGGAAATGACCATATTTGGATCGGACAGCATTGTACAGGAGAGAGAGAGAGCTTTCTAACGCCAACTTTTGTTGAATTTATGAGGAATCTACAGACGCAAACAAAAAAACTAGATTAAAATACTGAGTAAGAAAAAAAAATTTTTTGCAGAGCAACACCGAAAGCGTATCCCATCATGCATTGTGTTCGGGAACTCGTGCCCCGAAATCGCGAGATGTTGAAGAAAACATTCCACTGTAATTTAAAATAATGAGATGCATGTAATTTGGTTGTAAAAACATGAAGTGTTGCACATTTAAACTGAAGCACAGCGACTACTGAACACACATGTAGAAGTTTATTGTTAAATGCAAAGTATTGGAAATATAATAAATAAAAGCATTTTTTGCAAGACTAATAAAAGAGAACATGCTCATGTTTAGATTTCATGTTGACGTAATATTCATATTAACGTGTTTCTGCTTTTACGCTTCATTATGTTTCAGGAAAATCTAGAGAACTCCTGCCACTTCCAGGTTTGTAAAGATAAATATTTGTATTATTGTTAATATTATTGTAATGATTATAATGCGGTGTAATCGTGTGTTTGCTCCAGATCGAGCTGTTCTCTGAGCCTGGGTTCAGGGGGACGTCTGTAGTTCTGCAGGACTCATTACCCAGAATGCCTGAAGAGTTCATCGTGCGCTCCTGCAGGGTTAATACTGGAAGGTGTGTGTGTGTGTGTGTGTGTGTGTGTGTGTGTGTGTGTGTGTGTTTTCTGCCCTCATATCAACGTGTGTGTGTGTGTGTGTGTGTGTGTGTTTTCTGCCCTCATATCAACGTGTGTGTGTGTGTGTGTGTGTGTGTGTTTTTTCTGCCCTCATATCACCGTGTGTGTGTGTGTGTTTTCTGCCCTCATATGAATGTGTGTGTGTGTGTGTGTGTGTGTTTTCTGCCCTCATATCAACATGTGTGTGTGTGTGTGTGCGTGTGTTTTCTGCCCTCATATGAATGGGTGTGTGTGTGTGTGTGTGTGTTTTTTCTGCCCTCATATGAACATCTCTGTGTGTGTGTGTGTGTGTGTGTGTGTGTGTGTGTGTGTGTGTGTGTGTGTGTGTGTTTGTTTGTGAGTGTGTGTCTGTGTTTTTCTGTCGTCATATCAACGTGTGTCTGTGTGTGTGTGTCTGTGTCTTTTTGTTTGTGTGTGTGTGTTTTAGTGTGTGTGTGTGTGTGTGTGTGTCTTTTTGTTTGTGTGTGTGTCTGTTTTTCTGTCGTCCTATCAACGTGTGTGTGTGTGTGTGTATCTGTTTGTTTGTGTGTGTGTCTGTGTTTTTCTGTCGTCATATCAACGTGTGTTTGTTTGTGTGTGTTTGTTTGTTTGTTTGTGTGTGTGTGTGTGTGTGTGTGTGTGTTTGTTTTTCTGCCCTCATATGAACGTGTGTGTGTGTGTGCGTGTGTGTTTTCTGCCCTTATATGAACATCTCTCTCTCTGTGTGTGTGTGTGTGTGTGTGTGTGTGCAGCTGGCTGGCGTTTGGCTGTAAGTTTTTCTCTGGACATCAGTGTGTTCTGGAAGAAGGTGTGTATCCAGATCTGAGGACGATGGGCTTCACACAACCCGACGCATCAGTGCTGTCTGTCCAACACATTGGACATGTGAGTCTAAAATACATCTAAAGTCATATTTGAGTTGAAGAGTTGAAGAGCACATATTCATCTGTGTTCAGTGTGTGTGTTGCTGTTGATCATGAGAAAGCTCCAGTTCTTCTCTATATCAGAGTCAGTGTTTCTGAACTCCTGAAACGCCTCCACTGTAGTCTCGAGTTTCTTCCGGGAACGAACACGTCACAATATTCCTCATTATAATAATTAATATGCAGAATAAAGGGGCGGGGCCTGGTTGAGTTAGTCAGTAGTGTGTTAAACTGCCGGTTATGGTAAGGGGCGGGACATTTCCCAAACACACTCGAAGCGCTCGACCAATCACAACACACTGCTCCAGCCGACCAATCAGAGCACAGTGTGCTTTACAGAAGGCGGGGCTTCATAGAGACAGGAAGTAAACAGAGCGTTACTGACAGACTGGGAAGAGAGGAGCCGCAACACTGGAGAATATGAGGAGAATAATCAACATTCCAGCAGGAGAACATGTTCTAGTCGAGCCTGAGAACTACAGCGAGACCCATAATAGGCCCTCGATAATATTTGGAGCTTTTATGTACCAACATCTCAAATAAGACTGTAGAAATGTTCCTGAAATAATAACTTGTTGTTCTGTGTGTCAGGAGTTTTCTCTGCCGTCTATCGCCCTGTTCGAGCGTCCGGGACTCAGAGGACGGAGAACTGTCCTGAAGTCGAGCTCTGTGAACCTGCAGCTGACGGAGAGCTGGACCCGAGTCTCCTCGATACTGGTGGAGGGCGGCATGTGAGACACACACACACACACACACACACGCGCACGCACACACACGCACGCACGCACGCACGCACAGACACACACACACACACGCACGCACACACACAGACACACTCACACACGCACACACACTCACACACACACGCACACACACTCTCACACACGCACACAGACACGCACACTCACGCATACACACACACACACACAGACACAATCACACATGCACACACACACACGCACGCACGCACACTCACACACGCACGCACGCACACACAAACACACACACACAGACACACACACACACGCACACACACACACAGACACACATGAACGCATACACGCACGCATACACGCACGCATACACACGCACGCACGCATACACACGCACGCACGCATACACACACACACCCACACACCCACACACACACACACACACACACAAGCAAGCACACACACACACACATATGCACACACATACACGCACACAAACACACACTCACTCTCTCTCACACACAAACACACACTCACCCTCTCACACACACACACACTAGCTTTAGTTTTTTGCTTCACTTTAAAACACTGAGACTCCTGCCTTCGGTTCCTCTCTGTCTCGCTCCGTCCAGCGGTTTCTGAACGTGTGTGTGTGTGTGTGTGTGTGTGTGTGTGTGTTTCTCCACTCATCGCATGTTTACTGGTTTCCATGACCACAGTGATCCAGTGTTTATATACGGCCTGACCCGCGGGCGAGCGGGAAACCTGTCAGTTATGGAGTCTCTAAACACATTCAGTGTGTGTGAAACACTTCAGCCGCGTGTGACATTCAGCGCCGGCGCGTGAACCTGCGCTCTCTCTCCGACAGCAGAACCGTCCGCTCGCGGAGTCACTAGCTGAACAACAGGGACGCTAAACTGACACACAATAATAACCAGAACTATTGTACTTGATATTTGTGTGTTATAATGTTGTTTACTAGTGTGTTTTGTGCCTTTAGCTTCACAACATGGTAATGTCAAGCTCTAATATCCACTTTTGCAGACGTCAGACTCGCTAAGCGTTACAAACTTTTTCCAGAACTGCCAAATTCTTTCCAGAAAAGAAAGAGCATGTGAGGACGTACTGTATATTTAGCCTGAACTGACCACAACCTCAAAATAACCCGAGTGTGTGCTTAGAGACGGGCGTACAGTGTGTGTCAGTGTTCACCATCCGTTAGCAAACGTGTGTTTGACCCTGTGTGTGTGTGTGTGTGTGTGTGTGTGTGTTGATTGACAGGTGGGTTCTGTACGAGGCCAGTAACTTCAGAGGTTCTCAGTTCCTGCTGAAGCCTGGCGCTGTTCCTGATTGGCCCAAACTCTCCTCCTGGCGTCGAATCGGATCGCTCCGCCCACTCATGCAGGTGAGAGGCTCCGCCCACCGCAGTGATGACACATTAGGGGGCGGGACTAGAAAAGTGTCTGCTTATCATTATGATGTACAGACAAACCAAAAAGTACTCCGACTCCTTCAACATTTCTCACATTATCAGTTTATTCACTATAGTTTATAAAAATCCCCTGAAGGCCTCCTCCCCTTTACCCCAGTACAGATGAAACGATATCAAAATAATTACAGTTCTGTATATAATATATATATATATGTAATAAATAATTCTGTATTATACATTTTTAGGGCCAGACATCACTCTAAAAAATGCTGGGTTGTTTCAACCCAATTTTGGGTCAAATATGGACAAACCCAAACGTTGGGTTAAAAATTTAATAAAAAAATGTAACCCAACGGCTGGGTTTGTCCAAATTTGACCCAAAATTGGGTTGAAACAAGTAAACAAGTAATTTGTTGAGGTCAATTTGTAAAGAAAGACTACACGCCTGCGCACATATATATATATTAAAACGCTCCACTCTAAAAAATGCTGGGTTGTTTCAACCCAATTTTGGGTCAAATATGGACAAACCCAACCGTTGGGTTACATTTTTAAATTAAATTTTTGTCCATATTTGACCCAAAATTGGGTTGAAACAACCCAGCATAATGCGCATGTGCCATTAGCGTTTTGACAGATTCACGTTTTTGAAGTTTACGCGGAGATTATAACTTTTCATTTTATAATTATTCAACGCTTGAACCGTGGATCCTATTTCAAGGTGTGTGTTCTCGAGGCTCAGGCACTGGTTGACTGTTATTGTGCGGATAAACGTCCAGAACGCATTAAAGTTTCTGTTTTCTGATCGGTGTCGTGTTAGCGGCCGCTAAGTTAATCACTGATGATCTTTACAACGGAAGTGAATCGATCAAAACTAACTTTATCTGGACAATAACTTTATTCTAGATCTGCTGTGAGACTCTATAGTGTGACAGCGCTGTAGAGATGAAGCTGACGTGACTGAGAGTGTGTGTGAGACTCTATATTGTGACAGCGCTGTAGAGATGAAGCTGACGTGACTGAGAGTGTGTGTGAGACTCTATATTGTTACAGCGCTGTAGAGATGAAGCTGACGTGACTGAGAGTGTGTGTGAGACTCTATATTGTGACAGCGCTGTAGAGATGAAGCTGACGTGACTGAGAGTGTGTGTGAGACTCTATATTGTGACAGCGCTGTAGAGATGAAGCTGACGTGACTGAGAGTGTGTGTGAGACTCTGTATTGTTACAGCGCTGTAGAGATGAAGCTGACGTGACTGAGAGTGTGTGTGAGACTCTGTATTGTTACAGCGCTGTAGAGATGAAGCTGACGTGACTGAGAGTGTGTGTGAGACTCTATATTGTGACAGCGCTGTAGAGATGAAGCTGACGTGACTGAGAGTGTGTGTGAGACTCTGTATTGTTACAGCGCTGTAGAGATGAAGCTGACGTGACTGAGAGTGTGTGTGAGACTCTATATTGTTACAGCGCTGTAGAGATGAAGCTGACGTGACTGAGAGTGTGTGTGAGACTCTATATTGTGACAGCGCTGTAGAGATGAAGCTGACGTGACTGAGAGTGTGTGTGAGACTCTATATTGTGACAGCGCTGTAGAGATGAAGCTGACGTGACTGAGAGTGTGTGTGAGACTCTATATTGTGACAGCGCTGTAGAGATGAAGCTGACGTGACTGAGAGTGTGTGTGAAACTCTATATTGTTACAGCGCTGTAGAGATGAAGCTGACGTGACTGAGAGTGTGTGTGAGACTCTATATTGTTACAGCGCTGTAGAGATGAGGAGTCTTGACTTGACTGGTTTGATGTAAACACACTCACACACAGTTTCTCCCGTTCAGAAGCAGCCGCTGTTCCGCTTGCGTAACGAAGAGGCGGGGCTTATGATGTCAGTCACCGGGTCACTCGATGACATCAAACTGATGCGTATCCAGGGGAGCGAGGAGAGGGGCGGAGCCGATCAGATCTGGGCCTATCAGGACGGTCGCTTGCAGTGCAAGGTAGAGATATATATATATATATATATACAGCATACAGGCACACCTAAAATTATTCAGACACCAGATATCATTTTTCACTATTGTGTGCAGGACACTAAAGTAAACTGAGACATATTATACCCAATAATTCTTCATGTTGTGTAAAATTAATACAAATTTGGGAGCAGAACTGATCGGGCCACTTTGAGCTGATCATGTTTTGTCTGTAACTGCGAATGCTCTTTTCACACACACACTGAACACAATGAAGCTTTGCTTGGTCACTGGTTGAGCTAAACTGGTATTATCTAATCGTGTAGTTAAATTTACCAGCTGACAGATATTCAACATAATTCATGTGTGAGACAGTCTGACAGAAGTGTGTGTGTGTGTGTGTGTGTGTGTGTGTGTGTGTGTGTGTGTGTGTGTGTGTGTGTGTGTGTGAGACACAGTCTAACAGAAGTGTGTGTGTGTGTGTGTGTGTGAGACAGTCTGACAGAAGGTGTGTGTGTGAGACAGTCTGACAGAAGGTGTGTGTGTGAGACAGTCTGACAGAAGTGTGTGTGTGTGTGTGTGTGTGTGTGTGTGTGTGTGTGTGTGTGTGTGTGTGTGTGTGAGACACAGTCTAACAGAAGGACGGACAAAACCTGTGTGTGTGTGTGTGTGTGTGTGTGTGTGTGTGTGTGTGTGTGTGTGTGAGACAGTCTAACAGAAGGACGGACAAAACCTGTGTGTGTGTGTGTGTGTGTGTGAGACAGTCTAACAGAAGGACGGACAAAACCTGTGTGTGTGTGTGTGTGTGTGTGTGTGTGTGTGTGTGTGTGAGACAGTCTAACAGAAGGACGGACAAAACCTGTGTGTGTGTGTGTGTGTGTGTGTGTGTGTGTGTGTGAGAGACAGTCTAACAGAAGGATGGACAAAACCTGTGTGTGTGTGTGTGTGTGTGTGTGTGTGTGTGTGTGTGTGTGAGACAGTCTAACAGAAGGACGGACAAAACCTGTGTGTGTGTGTGTGTGTGTGTGTGTGTGTGTGTGAGACAGTCTAACAGAAGGACGGACAAAACCTGTGTGTGTGTGTGTGTGTGTGTGTGTGTGTGTGTGTGTGTGAGACAGTCTAACAGAAGGACGGACAAAACCTGTGTGTGTGTGTGTGTGTGTGTGTGTGTGTGTGAGAGACAGTCTAACAGAAGGATGGACAAAACCTGTGTGTGTGTGTGTGTGTGTGTGTGTGTGTGTGTGTGTGTGTGTGTGTGTGTGTGTGTGTGTGTGTGTGTGTGTGTGTGTGAGACAGTCTAACAGAAGGATGGACAAAACCTGTGTGTGTGTGTGTGTGTGTGTGTGTGTGTGTGAGAGAGACAGTCTAACAGAAGGACGGACAAAACCTGTGTGTGTGTGTGTGTGTGTGTGTGAGACAGTCTAACAGAAGGACGGACAAAACCTGTGTGTGTGTGTGTGTGTGTGTGTGTGTGTGTGTGTGTGTGTGTGTGTGAGACAGTCTAACAGAAGGACGGACAAAACCTGTGTGTGTGTGTGTGTGTGTGTGTGTGAGAGACAGTCTAACAGAAGGATGGACAAAACCTGTGTGTGTGTGTGTGTGTGTGTGTGTGTGTGTGTGTGTGTGTGTGTGTGTGAGACAGTCTAACAGAAGGATGGACAAAACCTGTGTGTGTGTGTGTGTGAGAGACAGTCTAACAGAAGGATGGACAAAACCTGTGTGTGTGTGTGTGTGTGTGTGTGTGTGTGTGTGTGTGTGTGTGTGTGTGTGTGTGTGTGTGTGAGAGAGACAGTCTAACAGAAGGACGGACAAAACCTGTGTGTGTGTGTGTGTGTGTGTGTGTGTGTGTGTGTGAGAGAGACAGTCTAACAGAAGGATGGACAAAACCTGTGTGTGTGTGTGTGTGTGTGTGTGTGTGTGTGTGTGTGTGTGTGTGTGTGTGTGTGTGTGTGTGTGTGTGTGTGTGTGTGTGTGTGTGTGAGACAGTCTAACAGAAGGACGGACAAAACCTGTGTGTGTGTGTGTGTGTGTGTGTGTGTGTGTGTGTGTGTGTGTGTGTGTGTGTGTGAGACAGTCTAACAGAAGGACGGACAAAACCTGTGTGTGTGTGTGTGTGTGTGTGTGAGACAGTCTAACAGAAGGATGGATAAAACCTGTCAAATATCCACTGAGTTCTGCTCATATTTTATTTAGGGATGCACAGCGATTAATCGCAACTAATCGTTTGCAGAATAAAAGTTTTTGTTTACATCATATATGTGTGTGTACTGTGTATAATAATTCTGTATATATAAATACACACACATGCATGTATACTTTTAAGAAAAAATATATTTATATATTAAGTATTTATAATTATATATAATATAAATTATATTTAAATATAAAGTAGGGCTGTCAAAAGATTAATTGCGATTAATCGCATCCAAAATAAAAGTTTGTGTTTACATAATATATGTGTGTGTACTGTGTATAATTATTTATACATATAAAAACACACACAATCATGTATATATTTAAGAAAAATTGGTTATATTTATATATAAAATATTTATATATAATATAAATTATATAAATGTATATACAGTATATAAATGCAAATATTTCTTAAATATATACATGAATGTGTGTGTATTTATACATAATAATTATACACAGTACACACACATATATTATGCAAGCACAAACTTTTATTTTGGATGCGATTAATCGCGATTAATTTTTTGACAGCCCTAATAAAAATGTATATAAACATGTAAATATTTTTAAAATATATACATGGATGTGTGTGTCTCAGTGGCTGCTGGACTGCTGTGTGTCCGTGGCGTCTGGTGTTCTGATGCCCGGGTCGCGAGCGGTTCTGTCTTCAGAGTTCGGCAAACCTCATCAGATCTGGAGCATCACGAGCGACGGGGTCATTCGGAGTCACAGCGCACCGAACCTCGTGCTGGAGGTCAAAGGTCAGTCAGAGAGCGCTCAACACCATCTCACACCGGGGCCAGAAAACTTCCACAAGCGTTTAGTTTCCAGTTAATAAGTTTAGTGCCAATGCAACTTTTCATATTTTCGTTACTAGTATTTGAATTATTTCAGCGTAACCGGTTCCACATACACTTCCATTGAAAGAGCTTTACTGTAAACTCCTTTGTTTTTAATAACCGAGAAATTAGTGAGAAAGCATTTCTTGTGTTAATCAGGTTTAAGTAGTTTTACATTCCTTTGACAGAGACATCCGTGTGATTTCTGGCATTAACTCAGTAAATATTCTGTGTAACTTCCTTAAATGACACTATGGAAAATAAAAAAACGGGTGAGTTTCTGCTGGAAGAGATTACTCTTAATATAGTGCTCTCATAAATCCACATGAGTTATGCTAACCTCAGAAATGTGTGTTTGCATCAGTAGATGAATAAATAGATGAGCGTGTAGCGCCACCTGCTGGATACACACAGAACGAGCGCTTTAATATTCATGCGGCAGATGCTCTTATTCAGAGATGTGTGTGTGTGTGTGTGTGTGTGTGTGTGTGTGTGTGTGTGTGTGTGTGTGTGTGTGTGTGTGTGTGTGTGTGTGTGTGTGTGTGTGTGTGTGTGTGACATGTTGAGATCAACAGATGACAGGCGCTTCGGAAAGTAATGAACAATGAGAGAAACTAACGTAACTACAAATGATTAAACATTTAACAGAATCTCATGAAGAAATGCTCGTCATCATTCATAATTCAGAGACTTTGCATAAAGGAAATGATTTGTAGTGCCATTATGATTGACATTTGTCATTTAAGCACTCAATGCAAAAGAAAGTCATATTTAAATTGTAATAGCATGATAAAAATCATAACTTTTTTATTAAAATTATTATCTTATTGAGAAAAACACATATCTAGGCATTCTGAAATCAAGATGCATTTACTGGAGAAGTAGAATGACTGAAGATATTAAGATGTGAAAAATGCATGAAAATGAGTTTGTGTTTAAAACTAGAACAACTATCTGACAATGGAGTCAGAAATATAAACTGAATTCATAGAGAAAACATAACTCACTTCATTTTCATGCATTTTTCACATCTTAATAAACGTAATTTTGCTTCTCCAGTAAATATATCTTGATTTAAGAAAGTTGAGATATTTGTGCTGGAAAACAAGAAATATTGAAGGAGAACATAATTTTTTACAGTGAAATAATAATAATAATAATAAAAATGCATTTCAATTAAGTTAAGGATTCGTCATTTAAATAATACATCATTAGCGGTATCAAAATGTGTAAAAAAAAAAGTGTTGTAAAATTAGAGAAGCAAACGCTGGTTTTGATGTCGGTGTGATATACGACTTTCTTGAAAGTTTTAAACCAGTATTACTAATGTAAGCCGAAATGCACATTTTAAAAAGACACCCTCGTTCTCTCTCTACAGGAGGTCAGCAGTTCGACAAAAGCCAGATTATTCTCAATGAATTCAACCCACACAAAATGAATCAGAGATGGTCCCTGGAGATCCTCTGAGAGTTCCTTCCACGCAGCTCCATCAGGGGACCTACTGCTCTGTGGCAGAGCTGCGCCAGGGGGCCCAGTGTCCCGTGAGGCAGCTGCACCACAGGGACCATGAGCTATGGAAATCTCATTCATCATCAAATGGAATATGATAATATTCTACTGGACATTGTATTATTTTTATAAACTGTCGTGGAGACGTTGCCGAGCTGCCTTTACACGAGCACACACCTGAACAATAATAATGTTTCAGTTTGACTTTGTAACTATATGGACATTTGCTTCTTTTTAAGCTGTATAAGTGTGTTTATAAGTAAATGTTTGTTTTGTTAATCAGCTGCAGCTTTGTTCAGATCATTGAGACGTGTGATTGGCCCGTGGGGATTCCGTGGGTGCTGATTGGCCCGTGGGGATTCCGTCTGTTCTGATTGGCTGTCTGGGGGATTCGGCTGTTCTCTGTCCACTAATTCGGACGCTGTGATTCGCTCGTGTTCCACGGCCCACAAACTGATGCTTTCTTCTCAGCGTCAGCACTAACGCTCTGCCAAGGGTTTCTCGAAGCCATGAAACTAACGTTCTTCATTAATACACTGAACTGACGTTCTATTAATGCAAAGTTATCTGGTCTTTAATAATGTTTAGCACAAAAACATTATTTACAGATTTTTTTCATATCATAATGTAATGTTCCATAATGTTTGAAGAACGATACAATGTAACGTTCCCTTAATGTAACAAACATAACGTTCACACAACCAAGAACTTTAAAAAAAAAAAAATTATGTTCATAAATAATGTTTTTATAGCTTAATGGAAATCATTTATGGAATATGTGTGTCATCATGTGTGTCAAATGCAGCACAAACACTCTTTTATTAATCTATTTTATTAATAAAACGTGACGACCTATACAGTAGAAAGGTGAAAACAATCTAGATCGGTTTGCCAAATAGACAGGAAAACTACAACACCCATAATGCACTGGGCTTGTTGTCGTCCAAGGCCACGCCCACTAGAGTCAAATATGAACAGATGAACAGAAATATTTTAGTAAAATAACTTTAGAAACCAGATCTGATTGGAAGCCCAACACATTATCAAAATAGTTTATAGCACTAAAATAAATTATTGTCATTTATTATATTATTACATTAATATTCAAACGAGCAACTTTCCCTCAGGCTTGTTTCCTCAGTGATGGACAATGAGAAGTGTTTTCTCCTGCGTTTGAATCGTTGAGTGTGTTGTTGTGTTTAGCTCTGCGTGATTATACGGTTAGTTGCATTATTTAATTGCATTGTTTTTCTCTGAT
>NC_136884.1:772500-780000 GCF_949152265.1 Phoxinus phoxinus
GGGTTAGTGACATCACCAACCCTAGAATTTACATAAACCCCGCCCCCGGAACACGATTTATAGATTATCATGACAGAATATGCTAATCAATGACTAGAAGATAACTACACATAATCTACATAAACTCATCAACTAACCATTCAGAAATGTCCTGTTCTTACATGTGTCACTTCTTCTCGAGTCTCTCCATCTTTCTGACTCCGGTTTGAACATAAAAGGCTAAAAGTTTTAGATATTTTCAGTGTGTGTGTGTGTGTGTGTGTGTGTGTGTGTGTGTGTGTGTGTGTGTGTGAGGTAAAAGGACACAAGCTCTTGTAGCTCCGCCCCCTGTCCCGGGAGCAGCAGCTCATTTGCATTTAAAGTGACAGACACAAAGCAGGTGTTTTTGCTCACCCTCAAAAAGTGACAATTTTAACATGCGATATAAAAATATCTGTGGGGTATATTGAGCTAAAACTTCACACACACACACTCTGGATATGAGTAAACTGCGGCTTTAAAAGGGGAACTGAAACGAAATAGGAAGTAAAGGTGATATAACATGTGTTATCATTGTTAGTTGTGGTAGGACAGTTAAAACTGCTGAAGTAGTAACAGGTGAATGAAGTAACTTCGCTCATTTGGATGAACGAGACCGAACAAGAGAGTCAGTAAAATGATCCGAACTTCCCATCACTCTCCGTGTCCGCTTCTGCTGGTTTCAGTCACGTGACGCTGGCTCGGAACGCTGGCTTTTTGTCCCTCTCTGCTATTATAGTTTTTCAAGATGGCGGAACCATAGATATACATAATAAAGGCTAGATGTCTCATCCTCGCTGCTGGCCAATGGAGGTTGACGTCCGCACCTGGCGGCCATCTTGCCACAGTCAACTCGCTCACTCGTAACATTGTGTTTTAATGGTGCATGTACTTTTTAAATAACCATAACTTGCTCAATTTTCTACCGATTTTCAAACGGGTTGGTTTGTTATAAACATCAGAGATGTAGTTATGACACTGCATACTTATGAATAATTCTAATATTATATATTTCAACATGTTCAAGCATCCAGAATTATAACCAAACCGTTTGTAAATCCGCCAAGATTTCAGCGAGATAAGAGTATTTGTGTTCGTGCCGATCACTCGCCTTACATCAGGAACCACAGAGCCCGCCAGAACGCTTGCCTGTGACAAAATGGCCGCCGTTGATGCCGTTCGAGACTCCGCCGTAAGACTTCTAACCTTTATTATGTATATCTATGGGCGGAACGACATGGAAGCCACTTACCCGTCCCAAAGTAAATAAAGATAAGAAATTCTTCGCTTACGAGGATAAGTCAGATCATTGGTCGAGGTAATTGTAGTCTACACCAATGAGGACATATTTATGAATGAAGATTTTAGCTAATATGCTTAAAAAACTACACAGTGTACCTTTAATGTAGGAATGCTGTGATATTTGCACTGGAATGCTGCTAGTGCTGCATATTCTGAGGATCTGGAGTTTAATATCCAGCAGGATTGGATCAGATTGTTGATTGATTCTCAGCAGTGAATCTTCTTTGTCCATTAAATCAAGCGAAGAGAGGATTGTGTTCTGCTTATCTGAGATCAGTGTAAAACCTCAGAGCTGACCCGGCAAACTAACGACTTGACATTCACAATGACGTTGTGCTTCTCTTTTTTTGTCCTAACATCTGAATCATGTCAGGGCAACATATTTTTAATTAGGTTAACATCCGATTCATAAACCTTTAAATAAAGCTGTGATTTATGAGCACTGCCGAGACTGAGCCGTAATCCAGTTTCGCTGCGTGTGTTTTCTCTCCTGCGTTTGTTTATGTCATCAGCGTCTCCTTCTCTCGTCCTCCCTCACACACACTTAATTCACACACACTTAACACACACACACTTGTGTTTCTCAAGTGTGTGTGATGAAGCTGGTGTTTTCTGTGTTCGTCCCATCATATGATTGCCGTCGTTTTAGTTTTTCCACATCAGCAACATTGCCTCGTCGTTACAGTCGCGTGCATGTTTACAATATAAGCATTAGCATTAGCAATAGCATTATATTGTTTATATTATTACGGGGAAAATAGACCGAAATTGAACCGAAATCCCAGAATCTAGAGGCTGGAAGTTTATATGCTTGTCAACAAATGGGATAAAAAATATAATTTCAGCTTTTATAAGATTATCCCGATAA
The DNA here is from genome assembly GCF_949152265.1 of Phoxinus phoxinus. NCBI lineage: Eukaryota > Metazoa > Chordata > Actinopteri > Cypriniformes > Leuciscidae > Phoxinus > Phoxinus phoxinus. The sequence continues at coordinate 774,689 of NC_136884.1, forward strand.
ATAGGCAAGAATAAACAGCTGTCCTCCATTTTTAATTTGCATTAAATTATATCATTCTGGCAACATTATGAACAAACTTTCTTCCAGTAACACGGTAACACTTTTACAATACGGTTCATTAGTGAACATTAGTTAATGTATTTACTAACAATGAGCAATATTGCATTTGTTACTGTAGGCTATTTATTAATCTTTGTTAGTTAATAATAATCCAGCTGTTCATTGTGTGTTCATGTTAGTTCACGGTGCATTAACTAATGTTAACAAATACAACCTTTGATTTTAATAATGTATTAGTAAATGTTAATAGTAATATTAATTAACATTAATAAATGCTGTAGAATTATTGTTCATTCTAGTTCATGTTAACTAATTAACCTTGTAAAGTGTTACCAGTAACATTAATATATATTCTTGTTAGCTGCGTATTTTCATTTTAATAAATGTGATTTTTTTCAAACTGAAGAACAGGAATATTCTCATATTTTCCAGATCTGACTGCATGAAAGCAACAGGAAGTGCAATGTCCTGCAACAGGAAGTAGCTTTCAGCCAAACATTCCACGAGCCTCAATGGCGGAGTGTGTGTGTGTGTGTGAGATGGATTATCAGTGCATTGCTGAAACCTGAAACAAAAGGCTCTTTATCTGCATCCTTCAGTGTATGTGTGTGTGTGTGTGTGTGTGTGTGTGTGTGTGTGTGTGTGTGAGTGTGAATGCGCAGGTAAACACACAGGTGTGGACGGGCACTGAGCCGCTGACGGCTTGTTTGTTTGTTCAGAGATAATCTGAATGATAAAACGGGTCAACAAACACAAACAAGCCGTGATCAATCTCAGTCTGTCCGCTCAGGAAACAGTGTGTGTGTGTTATCTCCGATCTCAGCCAGCTCTGTATGTGGGACAGCATTATAAACTCACTAAAGATGCTATTTCAAATAAATGCTAAACTTTATAATCTTTAAAAAATCCTAAAAGCACATGCTGAATGTGTGTGTGTGTGTGTGTGTGTTTGTGTGTGTGTGTATAAAGCACTTTCTGAATGTGTGTTTGTGTGTATAAAGCACTTTCTGAATGTGTGTGTATGTGTGTGTGTGTGTGTATAAAGCACTTTCTGAATGTGTGTTTGTGTGTGTGTATAAAGCACTTTCTGAATGTGTGTTTGTGTGTTTGTGTGTGTGTGTGTGTGTGTGTGTGTATAAAGCACTTTCTGAATGTGTGTTTGTGTGTGTGTATAAAGCACTTTCTGAATGTGTGTGTGTGTGTGTGTGTGTATAAAGCACTTTCTGAATGTGTGTTTGTGTGTATAAAGCACATGCTGAATGTGTGTTTGTGTGTATAAAGCACTTTCTGAATGTGTGTGTGTGTGTGTGTATAAAGCACTTTCTGAATGTGTGTTTGTGTGTGTGTGTATAAAGCACTTTCTGAATGTGTGTTTGTGTGTGTGTGTGTGTGTGTGTATAAAGCACTTTCTGAATGTGTGTGTGTGTGTGTGTGTGTGTGTGTGTGTGTGTGTGTATAAAGCACTTTCTGAATGTGTGTTTGTGTGTATAAAGCACATGCTGAATGTGTGTTTGTATGTTTGTGTGTGTGTGTATAAAGCACTTTCTGAATGTGTGTTTGTGTGTGTGTGTGTGTATAAAGCACTTTCTGAATGTGTGTGTGTGTGTGTGTATAAAGCACTTTCTGAATGTGTGTTTGTGTGTATAAAGCACATGCTGAATGTGTGTTTGTGTGTATAAAGCACATGCTGAATGTGTGTTTGTGTGTATAAAGCACATGCTGAATGTGTGTTTGTGTGTTTGTGTGTATAAAGCACATGCTGAATGTGTGTTTGTGTGTTTGTGTGTATAAAGCACATGCTGAATGTGTGTTTGTGTGTATAAAGCACATGCTGAATGTGTGTTTGTGTGTTTGTGTGTATAAAGCACATGCTGAATGTGTGTTTGTGTGTATAAAGCACATGCTGAATGTGTCACTGGTGTCACATTAGGGCAAATACCAGACACACAAACCCACTCCTAGCATTTAACAAAGCCTGTCCTGCTCTCTCACACACACACACACACACACAATAGTTCACGAGTGTTCAGCAGATTTGCGTGTTCGTTCAGAAGATCCTGTGGTTTAATCAGCTCATCTCTACAGCACCGCTCTCACTTTCTATCCCATCATGCAGTTCGGGTTTCATCATCACACGCTCGTCCTGTAACCGTAACCTGCACACACACACACACACACACACACACACACACACACACACCTGAATAATTCACCAGGACGATCAATGATTAAACGCCTTTATCCACAACTATCCCCGTCTATAGGAGACCATAATCAAACCAAAGCATTTCTTCCCGCTGCAAACCTTCGATTACTGAAGAGCCGATTCGTTTGATTCATCAATATTACATCATATTTTGACTTCAATAAAAGCGGTTCGTTTAGTTTGTTCATCAGTGTTCCTGCTCTAGTGACTGATTCATCAATAATGTTATTTTAAAGAAAAGCATTCGTCATCAGTCGATCTGCATAAATCCCTCATATGGTCTTCAATAATGTTGAAATGTTCGCGCAAAAACATGTTTTAGTTTAAAATGTTTTTTTTTTAATGTTATAGGCTACTTATGTTACTAGAAAATATTCAGAAAATATTTTTGCTAACCTTCAAGAAAACTTTAAATATCTTCATACATTCTTATGTTCATGTTTAATTCAATGTTTGCCGTTTGTTTGTAAATGTACTAGTCCTGTCAAATTGATTAATCGCAATTAATCGCATTTATTATTACATTTATATATCTTTATGTGTATATATACTGTATTGTGCACATTTATATGTATATATATATATATAAACAGACACACATAGTAAATAATTATATATATAGCCTACATTATGTAAACACAAACTTTTAGCCTATGTTAGACGTGATTAATCGCGATTAATCGGTTTGACTGCACTAGTAAATGTACTTGCTTGTTTCGGTGTAGAGACACTTTCACTCTTTATAGGCTCAACCTTGCGTGTGTGTGTGTGTGTGTGTGTGTGTGTGTGTGTGTGTGTGTGTGTGTGTGTGTTCATATGTTTCCCAGAGACTTTCATGCATGATGGATTTGATTTTGAATGCAAATTAAGCACCTGTGCTCATCTAAAAATAATTCTGACTCATGCATTGGTTTACAAAATTAATGCATTCGCAGTTATGCACATTGTTACACTTTATTTTAAGGTGTCATTGTTACAGTGTAATTATATATTTACATACTGAGTAATAATAAGCAACATGTACTTACTATAGGGTTAGGGTTTGGTTGAGGATTATTTGCATGTCATTATGCATAATTTACTGTTATTACTACGGTAAGTACATGTAACAGTAACAAGGACACTGTAAAATAAAGTGTTACCGAAAAAATGTACAACTTTGAAAATGAATCTCGCATGCATCAAACAAGCCAAACTAGTTCAAGTGTACATTGTTTATTCTCATGTACTCATGTTTTACAAACATTAAAACGATTTTGTACAAAATATAAACTATGCAAGAGAAAAACAATATTACAAAGTGTCCATCTCATGCCAATGAATGACTAACAGTTTGATTCAGAACTAAAGTGGGCAAATACACAGATGAAAATCACCTGCAACTCGAAGTGACAAACCCAAAAGACCCATTAAAAAAAAAAAACGTGAGTTTAGTTTGGATCACAATGTGTAAAATGCTTCTTGCACGATCCGGCCATCAACCAAAGATCATACAATGTCCCGTCCAGCAGATTTGTGCCGGGACATCTGCCTTCATATCGCTCTACAGGCTCAGAAATGCAAAAACTGGAAGTTTTCTTGTGGGAAAGGAAGCCAGGTGAGGTCTTAAAAATGTCCTCCATGTGTCCAGGGCCAAAAAATCCAATTGAGGTGAAGCTACAGAAGGAGAAGTGGCAGAACCGGCCCCGGGGAACATGTGAATCTGACCCTCAACAGCAGAGATGCAGGAGGCTGCTTGCCATGGCGACGGGGACGAGCACGTACAGCGCGCGAGCCTGCGTCATGACGCCGGCGCCGGTGGGCGCGGTCGCGTTCGCGGAGCCTCCGTACGTGTCCGTGGCCATGGTGTCGTTCGCGCTCACGGTCTGATTCCCGGCCTGTGCGGTGGAGTTGCTCGGAGAGACTGTGCTCTGCGACAAAACCTGAGGAGAAAAAAGAAAACAAAAAAAAGGACATTATCACACGAGCACATGCAAATGAGACCGTTACGCGCGGTCGTTTCGTTACGCGCCACGCTTAAGTTATGCAAAACACTTCCAAACCCTTCATTTGCATCCTCAAATCTCAGCGGGATACATTCAATGATGCTAATCACACATATTTGCATGTCGCATGAAATGCATACGCTCCACTGAGCCTTTTAAAATACGCGCGCAAAACAACAAGTGCGTCTGCAGAGCGCGCGCTAAACATCATGCAAAACTATACACTCACGATCAGGGAAACTGCATGCTTTATACATGCACGAGCTCATGTGTGTCTCACGGTCCAGTCAATCTGAGATAACAGCGAGCGGAGACAGAGAAAGTGTGTGTGTGTGTGTGTGTGTGCGCGCTTCGGGTTCTCACGCAGGGAAAGACACGGATCAGGTGTCCGAGACAGAACAGTCTCTGAGAAACTCAAGCCTCGGGACGGACATCGATACACTTTAAATGATTCATTCTCAAAAAACCACAAGCGCGGTGGTCGAGTTGATAACAAATGTCCCTTTCTCCAAATGGAAAGCCTGAGCGCAGATGTTGCATTTTTTAATTAATTTTTATTTAATTGCATTTTTTTAAATTTGTAGTTAAATAATGCATTGGCTATAATGTAGTTTGTGTACAAAATCATCAGAATTAATCTCGTTAAAATGAGTAGCTTGACCCTGATTCCACATTTAAACCGAACAAAGTGCCTAATTTAACTTTGAAACACTCAATCGCGTACGAATGGAAGTGAGGATAGGATGATCCGGCACAATTTTGTAAAAGTTACTCCATTTAATGTTAACATTGACTTTATATATAAAGGCTGATTTGAAATGTATATTAATTCTCCTCTTTAGGACGCCATGCAGGTGCGTTAAAACTCAGATCTGTGAGGAGCGATAACGCGTTTAAAAGCCTTTTATTTATATATGCAACACAGATTGTGTCAACGCAGCTTTACAGGAAAATAATGCAACAAGAAAATAGTCACAGAGAATCAACATGTGAACTCTTACCTGAGTGATTAAGCAGAACGCGCAGAAAATTACTCCAGCGGGAGCCATTCTGGTGATGAA
>NC_136884.1:790000-797500 GCF_949152265.1 Phoxinus phoxinus
ATACATGTGTGCAGGACTGATGGGGTCTCTCTCTCTCTCTCTCTCTCTCTCTCTCTCTCTCTCTCTGCAGGTGTGTGATTGGTGTAAACACGTGCGTCACACTAAAGAATACCTGGACTTCGGATCGGACGAGGAGCGCCTGCAGTTCTGCAGCACCAAGTGTCTAAACCAGTACAAGATGGACGTGTTTTACCGGGAAGCGCGTGCCACGCTCACCAGCGCCAAAGACGAGGAGAACCGGCCCAAACCGGCTGTGGCGGAAAACCAGAAACTTCTGACCCCGGAGGCTTGGGATTCTCCGGCCAAAACCCCCCCGACGACATCATCATCATCATCACTGCGAACACCCGTCTCGAAGATTCAGTCGCCGTCTCGTTTTACACTCGAGAAGCCACGCCCACCTCATATGCCCCTCCCCTTTGTGCGCCCACCTCTTCACGCACAGGCCTTGCGAAGCCCCGCCCCTCATCCCGTTAGCCCCTCCCACAGGGCGCCGTTTGCTCCGCCTCCTTTCCTGCACCCGTATGCCACACCATACACACCGTTCCCTCCTCAGATGCCTCCGCCGTGGCCACAGCCCATGATGCTGATGCCGTATCCCGTTTTTGTGCCAATCCCGATCCCAATTCCCATTCCCATCCCTATTCCCACTCAAACGCCCCACAGAGGAGTGATCCGAAGCCTTCAGGAGACGGAGTTTAGTAAGCGCACGCCTGATCCGTGCCACTCAGAGGAGATTAATGAAGACAGAGTAAAGATCGAACATTGTGCTTCCCCGTGTCCCTCAACATCGGAGCGGCACGTGATCCGGTGTCTCCGAAGGATCCCGGTTAAAGAGGAAGATCACGACACTCACATTCAAATTAAAGCACTTTGCTCGCCTGTGGTTACGGTGACTGCTTCCGCGTCATTGGACGGGAGAGTCGTAACTCCCGCCTCTTTGTACTCATTGGCTCGTTCGACCGCCATACAGGCCGCCTCGCTCTCATTGGACAGCAGTAGCTCCGCCCAGATTCCCTCTCCTCTCTCTGACTGTGAAGATGTGAAGGAGAACAGCTGTCTGGGTGGGCGGGGCAACGGCTCGGCCAATCAGCAGCAAGCAGACTCTCGCAGCGACCAATCGAAAGAGAGCGTTGGGGACGAGGAAGCGAATCAGGGTGTTGAGCACACGTATGCGCGGGCCGTGTGTGAGAAAAACACACAAACACTTTTACACACTCACACTCACACACACACCTGGGAGAAGAACACACACGCAGATGCACAAACACATTCACACACTCACACACACACCTGGGAGAAGAACACACACACAGATGCGCCGGGATCTGAGGAGAACGATCCGGAGCCGCCCGTCAAGAGACGATGCTTGAGAATCAGAGACCAGAACAAGTGAGGGTGAGTGTGTGAACACACAACACACACACATGCTCATCAACATCACTCATGTACAAATACTTGGTTTTGAATATTATATATCATAGAGTATATATATATATATATAAGGTAATCATTCAGTACCATGGTATTTCTCCTCACTTTACCACATTACTGTTGTGTAAAGGCAAACTAGCTCAACACAGCACAGTACATGCATTAAAATGTCCATGCTAACACAAACACACACACACACTGAGTGTGTGTGAGTGTGTGTTTGTGGGTTTTCCCTCAGAATGGCGCCGGATGGAAACTCAATCTGTGTCGTTGCTCTAAAGTTGCATTAGCAGTGAAAAGAGCAGGAGAAACCAGAGACGAGAAACACACACAATCCTGGAACGTGTGTGTGTGTGTGTGCGCGTGTGCTAGTGAGTGTGTGTGTGTGTGCGCGCGTATGTGTGTGTGTGTGTGTGCGCGTGTGCTAGTGAGTGTGTGTGAGTGAATGAGTGATTGAGTGTGTGTGTGTGTGTGTGTGTGTGAGTGAGTGAGTGAGTGAGTGAGTGAGTGATTGAGTGATTGAGTGAGTGAGTGAGTGTGTGTGTGTGTGAGTGAGTGAGTGAGTGAGTGTGTGTGTGTGTGTGTGTGTGTGTGTGTGTGTGTGTGTGTGTGTGTGTGTGCTGCTCCAGATGTTGTTTCTGGAGGTTCTTCTGCAACTCATGTTTCAGTGAGCAGGTTTTATAGACCCGAGCCAGAGTGAGGATGAGTGTGTGTGTGTGTGTGTGAATGTTACTAAAGAAAAAAGTTTTGGAAAAACATCTGAGATCAAAGGTTCTTCCAGTAACATTACTAGAACATCGTTCAGAGTTTTCTACTCTTTAATAATGTTAATACGAAAACATAATTCATGGTGCGTTTTATTTCGGACGTTTTTTAAATGTAACTTGTTTCGGAACGTTCAGATTCAAAAGTAACGTTCCATAATGTTTGAAGAATGATACAATGTTACTGTTCCCGTGACGTTCACAGAACCAAGAAGAAACGCTTTTGAAACATTTATAAAACTGGACGATCAGAAACGTATTAGGATTATTTCCCGGTGTGTGTTCACCGATGGAGAGTTTCCCTGTTTCTTGTGGCACTTTTCTAAAGCGACATGAACAATGGCAGACCTTCATGCGGATTCTGAAGCTGGATTTAAAGATGATGGCTGATGTAGGATCAGATTCCTGTTAGATAAAGCCAATCAATCGTATGATGACTTTTGAAGTGTGTGCAGTGTGTTTCTGTGTGACTCAGTGTGTGTGTGTGTGTGTGTTGATTCTGGTTTTATTGCTGTAAGTCGATCCGTTCGCTCGAGGATTCACCGGAGTCACGGCCGGGACTCTCGTCCTGTTACTCTCTCTTCTGCTTTCTCAACGGTTTATTAGCAACGCTATTGTGTTTCTTCTCCTTTTATTGTTCTTCATTATTGTTTTGTGCTCAAAAACAGATACCGTACATCCCGTGCATCATTTCTACACTAGGTGGTGCTAGAAGTCATTTTTGCTAATAGCCTAGAATTCATTTTCTTGAGTCCATTTGCAGTCATATACTTCCATGTAACAGTTTTTAAATGTAACGGGTTTTAAATGTAACAGTTTTTAAATGTAACAGTTTTTAAATGTAACGGGTTTTAAATGTAACGGGTTTTAAATGTAACGGGTTTTAAATGTAACGTGTTTTAAATGTAACGGGTTTTAAATGTAACGGGTTTTAAATGTAACGGGTTTTAAATGTAACGGGTTTTAAATGTAACGGTTTTTAAATGTAACAGTTTTTAAATGTAACGGGTTTTAAATGTAACGGGTTTTAAATGTAACGGTTTTTAAATGTAACAGTTTTTAAATGTAACGGGTTTTAAATGTAACAGTTTTTAAATGTAACGGGTTTTAAATGTAACAGGTTTTAAATGTAACGGTTTTTAAATGTAACAGTTTTTAAATGTAACGGGTTTTAAATGTAACGGGTTTTAAATGTAACGGTTTTTAAATGTAACAGTTTTTAAATGTAACGGGTTTTAAATGTAACAGTTTTTAAATGTAACAGGTTTTAAATGTAACAGGTTTTAAATGTAACAGGTTTTAAATGTAACAGGTTTTAAATGTAACAGGTTTTAAATGTAACAGGTTTTAAATGTAACGAGTTTTAAATGTAACGGGTTTTAAATGTAACGGGTTTTAAATGTAACGGGTTTTAAATGTAACGGGTTTTAAATGTAACGGATTTTAAATGTAACGGGTTTTAAATGTAACGGGTTTTAAATGTAACGGGTTTTAAATGTAACAGGTTTTAAATGTAACAGTTTTTAAATGTAACTTGTTTCAGAACGTTTAGATTCAAAAGTAACGTTCCATAATGTTTGCAGAATGATACAATGTTACTGTTCCTGTGTTTAGTGGACACTATACAGTCCAATTTAACATGCATTTTCTTTTAATATGTCATATTAGATATGATATGATAACATTTCACACATTTTCTCTTCTCTGTTTCAGGTGTGTGTGTGTGTGTGCCATGGTGAGATGATGGAGACGATGTCATTTATTCCTGTGTGAACTCACATTTACTCTCGGAACGACACCGCAGTGCCAGTACAGCCCGAAGCAGACGCCCGGCGCAGCGCAGAGCATCATGGATGTCACAGATCAACCGTGTGTGTGTGTGAGTGTGTGAGTGTGAGTGTGTGTGAAAGTCCCTGTGTGTTTTCCTGCTGAGCTCATATAAAGCCAGGCATTGTTCCTTACTGCCAGCCCGTGTGTGTGTGTGTGTGTGTGTGTGTGTTCAGCTGTGGTTTAGGATTACCTGACATACTGGCACTTTTGGCTACAGGGCATTTTTAGACTTGGCCTAAAGAGTGCCAACAGCGCGCACACACACACACACACACACATCGGTATATTCAGCTCCTAGACGTTTAGTAAAACATGTTTGCGGTCATTAAATATGCAGGAATATCAGAGAACCGATTCACAAACTCTTGCTTTTTAACCCTTGATGATTTATTGTACGACTGTTATGAGTTATTGGCCAAAGTGATGAATGATGAATGATGCCATTGCCAACAGACACTGATTCAGAGTGAAGAAGCAGAAGCTTTCACAATATACTTCATGATCTTAACAACTTAAAGAGGGCCTATTATGGGTCTTGCTGTAGTTCAGGCTCGACTAGAACAGGTTTTCTGCTGGAATGTTGATTATTCTTCTCATATTCTCCATTGTTGCGGCTCCTCTCTTCCCAGTCTGTCAGTAACGCTCTGTTTACTTCCTGTCTCTATGAAGCCCCGCCTTCTGAAAAGCACACTGTGCTCTGATTGGTCGGCTGGATCCGTGTGTTGTGATTGGTCGAGCGCTTCGAGTGTGTTTGGGAAATGTCCCGCCCCTTACCATAACCGCCAGTTTAACACACTACTAACTAACTCAACCAGGCCCCGCCCCTTTATTCTGCGTATTAATTATTATAATGAGGAATATTGTGACGTGTTCGTTCGTGAAAATTCACCCTGTCCGTTTTCTAAATGCATGTTATTGTGAACAATACATCTGTCTGTTCAATTAAAAAAAAAGTTTTGACATGGTAATGTTTTAACAAAATTGTCAGACTTCTCCTAAACCCCGCCCCTTCAAGCTCACGCTCATCTGCATACACGTTTGAGCCACGCCCACATCTCAACATCCAATCAACAGCAGATGCAAGGAAACAAGATCCCGCCTTATATTTACTCTTGTTCGATAATTAGATGCACATGTTAGTGTAAAAACAACAACATTGTATTACCATCATATCACACACGTTTATATGTTATTACGTGATATTCGAAAGCACTTTTAAGAATATCTTAGTAGCGTCTCAAATATCAATATTAATACTATAAATGCCATAAACAACATCAAACAGTGACTGATTAAATGCACAATATTTCACACTAGTGCCAACTCATGCTTTACACAAGGCCAAACTAATGATAATATCGTGACTATAACTTTCTTCATGCTCTTTTATGTCTTTGTTTTTATTGCATTCATCCTGATTTTTATTCTTAATGTCCATCTGATGTTTTTGGATGTTTTCCATTAATTTAAATATGATAAATGCTTTAGCATCGTCAATATAATGACCTGTCATGAAGTTCACAGGATCAGTGAATGTTTTATGTCATTTTATGAACAGAGAATTATGCTAATGACTAGATTTGTCGATAATAAAAACCCTAAACATTACCATTTTCGTGTCATTTCTTAGTGTGTGTGTGTGTGTGTGTGTGCGTGTGTGTATGTGTGTGTGTGTGTGTGTGTGTGTGTGTGTGTGTGTGTGTGTGTGCCTATATATCCTATTGATTTCCTAATAGATTCCTGGAAGACATTTACTAATTTAAAAGCGGCTAAAATATCTGACATTAACAACAAAAGTGATTTTTAGTTTTTAGAGAGACAGAATTAACTACAATTATTTAAATACTTCAAGTAACGATTGAAACCAACATTCAAAACCACTGCTAGAAAAAAAACATTTCTGTAATTAATTGGTATTTTTTCGACGTAAATCCTTCTAGTTACTGAGATAAAGAGACCCGAGCCTCTCATTGGTTCTCTCGCCTGTCAATCAGAGAGCTAGGCGCGCTACCGTCGCGGTCTCGTGCGCGCGCAGGGACAGCTGTCATCGCGGTTGCACGAGAGGAGCAAAATCATCAAATAGCTTCATCCGTTTACGGTACGTTAATAATTCATAATTAATATTCCACTATGTCCGCAAACCTTTGTGTCTGTGTGTGTTAAGTGTGACACGGGGAAGAACGGGTTATTAATGAGAATTTAGCTGGAGATTATTAACTAACAATCAAATATTTCAGATATGTATCGCAATTTGATGTGTTGCATATGAAGACAGGACGACAATTATGTATGATATAATATTATGCAGTGCAATCAATCATAATAATATTAGAATATGTATATTATAGTAAATGTCTGTTTAATTATTTAGTGATGGTTTTGAGGGGGACAATTACGTTTGATGTTATTAATAATATAAATCATAAAAGTAAATGTTTAAATGAGCATGTTAGGCTAATAGCTTATTATAATGAAGGTAAATATAATTAATATAATGCTCGAGAATATGACAGATGGGGGATGAAGATGCTGATAGTTATAGACCAACATGTACAAACATGTGTGAAAACATCTTCATCATCATCATCTTCATCTTCTTCATCATCATCCTCATCATCATCATCATCATCATCATCCTCTTTGTGTCTGTTTGTTTTGAGAGTGTTTTTATTATGATACACAGATTATTGTTATTATATGTAGTGAAACACAAGAAAATACATTTGTACTCAAATGTGTGTGTGTGTGTGTGTGTGTGTGTGAGTGTGTGTGTGTGTGCGTGTGGGGAGATATGTGAGAGAGTGTGTGTGCGTGTGTGTGTGTGGGGGGGTGAGAGTGAGTGAGTGTGTGTGTGTGTGTGTGCGTGTGGGGAGATATGTGAGAGAGTGTGTGTGTGTGTGTGTACAGTGATGTAAGCACAGTCAGACCCATGTTTCTCCTCGCCTCACATCACACACATGCATGAACACACACTGATGTCACTCTTGCTGTGTATTTGCATGATAAATGTTGCATTAGTCACAGGCTTTGTGTGTGTGTGTGTATGTGTGTGTGTGAGAATGTTTTTCGTCAGTGAGTAATGGAACAACTTCAGTAAAATATTTATTTACACCGTATATAAACGTCTGCATGGATTCTCAGTGTGTTTTTAGTAAAATGTAATAATAATTCATGCTAATAATAATCCACATTAAACTATCGGCCAATTTGGAATAATTCGTTTTTAATAAAAGTCTCTTCTGCTCGCCAATGATGCGTTTATTTGATCAAAAATACAGTAAAAACAGTGAAATATTATTATAATGTAGATAATCAGTTCTCTATGTGAATAGAAATAGAAGTGTAATTTATTCCTGTGATCAAAGCTGAATTTATCATCATGACTCCAGTCTTCAGAGTCACATGATCCTTCAGAAATCACTATAATATGATGATCTGATGCTGTTTATGATTATTATCAGTGTTCAGCTTT
>NC_136884.1:815000-827500 GCF_949152265.1 Phoxinus phoxinus
AATCATCACAATGGATTATTAATTTTAGTTTTGGTGAGAAAAGGCCTTTACATTTACCAAAAATAGCAAGTAAGTCCCGCCCAGGTGAGGAAAAGTATCAGTTACATAACATATTACTTTCCATAAAAAGTACCTAAGTAATGCAATATTGTAACTAGTGTTGTCAAATCGATGCATGTATATATTTAAGAAATATTTGCATGTATATACACTGTATATATATTTATACATGCATTATATTATATATAAATAACAAATTTTTCTTAAATATATTCATGCATGTGTGTGTATTTATATATACAAAATAATTATACACAGCACACACACATATATTATGTAAACACAAACTTTTATTTTGGATGCGATTAATCGCGATTAATCTTTGCCCAGCACTAATATATATATATATATATTACACATTTATGTATATATACAAACTTTTATGTTAGATTGTAACGTGCTGTCAAATTGATTAATCGCATCTAACATAAAAGTGTGTGCGATAAAAGCGTCTGCCAAATGCATAAATTTAATACACACACACACACACACACACTTTTGTTAGATGCGATTAATCATGATTGATTGATTTGAGAGCAGTAGTTACAATCGTGATTAATCGCATCTAACCCAAAAGTGTGTGTGTGTGTGTGTGTGTGTATATTACATTTATGCATTTGGCAGACGCTTTTATCGCACGCACACTTTATCCAAAGCGCACACACTCTTTTATGTTAGATGCGATTAATCACGATTGTAACTAGTGCTCTCAAATCAATTAATCGTGATTAATCGCATCTAACAAAAGTATGTGTGTGTGTGTGTGTGTGTGTGTATATTACATTTATGCATTTGGCAGACGCTTTTATCCAAAGCACACACACACTTTTATGTTAGATGCGATTAATTGATTTGAGAGCACTAGTTACAATCGTGATTAATCGCATCTAACAAAAGTTTGTAAATGTGTGTGTGTGTATATATATATATATATATATATATTCACAAACTTTTGTGTTAGATGTGATTAATCGATTTGACAGCACTGATTGTAACACATTAGTTTGAACAGTACTGTCCCCAACACTGATGTTAGCACGACAATTTAGACTAATATGATGATAAACAACACAAAGATTGACTGATACAATGCACAAAACATAGGACTGTACATTTTATGTGTTAATGTGTCACTTACTGGACATTTCTTTGTAACTGTTTGTCAAATTTACTTGCAATTTCTGAGTGAAAACTGTTTCAAAGTAAATCCTACACTTTATCTGTTACATGTGAACGCTACAGAAAACATGAAGGAAATGTAAACATTATAGGAATGTTACTTTTAAATGTTCTTTTGATGTTTGTTCACAAATGATTATGACATTTTGTATCAGAAAAACATTCCAAAATCAATGTTTTTGTGCTCAGTTTTGAGAATATTAGCTGTTAGCTGAACTGGCGGTTTGTGTAACGCTGATTTTGTCTGCTTTATCCGTAGTTAGGGGATGGCTGTAAACGTTTACTCCACATCGATGACCATCGAGAACCTGAGCAGACATGACATGCTGGCTTGGGTCAACGACTCGCTTCACCTCAACTACACCAAGATCGAGCAGCTCTGCTCAGGTACGCTATTAGCGCTAGCCGCGCGTGTCCAGGGCCGTACACAGGGCTTTCTGAATACCGAGGTCCCCGGTGTGATCTTGCTAGGGGGGTTGGGGGCGTGCATTATACACACACAGTTTGATTTTCCTGATCTACACATGTGCATTTTAAAGTGTTTAAAGGCTAAAAGTCACACAAAAAAGGATTCACAGATTCTTAAAGCTGCAGTCTGTAAGTTTTTTTGGGTTAAAAATTATCCAAAATAAAATTGAGCAAGTACATAACTGCAATTGACGCTTCGCAGGGAGCTTGATTGACAGGTGATCTGACCAATCATACTTCGCCATCCGCCATTTTGTCCGCCAAAGCGGTCAGGAGAGTTAGTAGATTAACGTTGGAGGATTTGAGCTTGAGAAGCGGAGTGTACTGACGTCTCTCCGCGGTTAAAACAACATTCCTTCTGATGTTCATTCATGTTTATTTGATGCTATAAATGAACTAGAAAGAAGAGATGATCGGTTCACGAGCGGCTTTAACTGAGCGATCCGTCACGACACATTAAAGAGCCACAAAACGCTATTTATAGTTTACATTTCTTTAAAAAAATGACCAAATTTGAAAGTTGAGACTTTGTTTAATATGTTTAATATCAAAAGTAACCTGGTCTGTGTCTGTCAGTGTGTTGTCAGTGTCTCTCTGCTCCGCGATGGTGTGTGTGAGAGAGGCGTGGCTTGTCGGATATAGCGACAGTAACTAAGGGGGGCGGGACTTTGCGAACGGTCAATTGCAGATTTCGAACAGAGATGGCGACAAAGAGGGAACAACTCTGGACTGCAGCTTTAAACATGAGATTCAGTTTAAATGATCCACACTACAAAATGGAAAAGCAGAATGTTTATGTTTATGCTTATTGTTGACAAAACACAATCACATAATCCAAATGAGAAAAGTATTCGAGGATTATTTTGCATAGATATTACATTTCATTCAGTGAAAATTAAGCCCGTCTGCTGTGATTTGATTGGTCATCTGGTCACTCAGTGTCTTTTGACTTGTTTAGTTGGGGACATTAAATTTAACATTTAATTTAATATTCAACAATATTATTGGTGTAACTGTGGCTTTTAGGGCTGCATAGCGATTAATCGCAATTAATCGTTTGCAGAATAAAAGTTTTTGTTTACATCATATATGCGTGTGTGTACTGTGTAAAATAATTATGTATTTATAAATACACACACATGCATGTATACATTTAAAAAATATTCACATGTTTATATACATTTTTATATTTAAATATAATTTATATTATATATAATTATAAATACTTAATATATAATAGATTTTTTCTTAAAAATTATACATGCATGTTTGTATATTTATATATACATAATTATTATACACAGTACACACACATATATGATGTAAACAAAAACTTTTATTCTGCAAACGATTAATTGCGATTAATCGCTATGCATCCCTAGTGGCTTTGCATTTCATCGTGTCTCTCATGAGAGTAATAATAAGTTTATATATTTCTGCTATATATGTATATATATATTATATATTGGAAACATGTTTTCTCTGACCTGAAAAGTTGTTTTTTGTTGATTGAAATAAAGCTGAAAATATAAAACAAAAAAAACTCTTGCATTGGCAACCCACTATAAAATACTCCAAAAATAACACTGATGTTTATATTTTGTATATTTATTTTATATTATGGTGTATTTAGAAGTCAAACTAAAAGTGAAAATCCTTTTTCCAATGAAAATGTTTTATTTATTTATTACAAATTATATTATCTTAATTAACTTAAACTTTTAAAAAAAGTTAGAAGGGTTGCTGTGGCAACTAACGGAAATACATTTAGTTTAAATTAAGTTTCTTAAAATTGCTAAAACTAAAAAAAAAAAAGTTAATGGAAATATAAAAAAATATATAAAAATGACAAAATAAAATGAAAACTGAAAATATAAAAATAATTACAATATGTATAACTTTTTTAACACATATTAATAAACTACAGTGATGTCTATGTAGTTTATACTTTACATGTTTATTTTATATTACAGTGGGGTTTAAAAGTCTGAAACTAAAAGTGGAAATCCTTTACAAATTATATTATCAGAATAAAAGTTTAAAGGTAGGGTAGGTCAGAATTGTCGAAAAAAAACTTTTATTCAAATTTGTTTAAACTGTCTTTATATACCAATGCATAATTAAAATGTAAGTACTCTGATAAAAAGAGTATAAAAATCGAGTGACTCTAGACCGTTTAATCTTCATTAAACACAGCTCATTAATTCCATTCACTCCCACCTAAAAACGGGTGCGCGACTGCGCGCACGTGGGCAGAGCCAGTAATAACGGCGGTAGTCATGGCGACGGAGAGTGACAGTCGCGCAAGCCAATCCTGTGATTCGTCCCGAATGGAAATAATGAGCTGTGTTTAATGAAGATTAAACGGTCTAGAGTCACTCGATTTTTATACTCTTTTTATCAGAGTACTTACATTTTAATTATGCATTGATATATATAGAAAGTTTAATCAAATTTGGTAAAAAGTTTTTATATAAATCCTACCTACCCTACCTTTAAGTGAAAAATATGAAATCAATCTCTCAGAAGCATCATGTGACGCTCTTCTCTTCTGGAAACACACTCTGTTGCATTATTTCTCTCTGTGAAGCTGCTTTGAAGTGTAAATAAAGCGGTCTTGACTTGAGCGGCTGTGCTGGTGGCGTTCCTCAGGTGCGGCGTTCTGCCAGTTCATGGACATGCTGTTCCCCGGCTCGATCCTGCTGAGGAAGGTGAAGTTTCAGGCCAAACTGGAGCACGAATACATCAACAACTTCAAAGTGTTGCAGGCGGCGTTCAAGAGGATGAGCGTCGACAAGGTGAGCGCCACTGACAAACACGGTTCATCATGTCACAAGACACATGTGACCCTGGAGCACAAACCCAGTCTGGAGCCGCACGGGTGTATCTGTGGCAATAGCAACTATACATTTTATAAGTCAAAATTATCCATTTTTCTTTTATGCCAAAAATCATGAGGATATTAAGATCATGTTCCATGAAGATATTTAGTAAATGTCCTACCGTAAATATATAAAACATGTATTTTTGTGAGTGAATGCAGCACAATCGTGAACATAAATGCACAACTTTAAACTAACTTTTAACTTTTGTGTGTCCAACTATCCACGACACATATTGTTGCATGTTTGTATTGCGATATATTCTGACCCCTAATGTCTGCTTTCAGATCATTCCAGTGGAGAAGCTCGTGAAAGGGAGGTTTCAGGACAACTTCGAGTTTGTTCAGTGGTTTAAGAAGCTGTTTGACGCCAACTACGACGGGAAGGAGTACGACCCGCAGTTTGCGCGACAAGGCCAAGACATCACGGCTCTTCCCAACCCAGGTGAAGTCCTTTTCCAAACACACACACACACACACACACACACACACACACACACACACACACACAAAGGCTGCTGTGTGACGTGGTGTGTTGTGATTGGCTAATGACTTTGCTTTCATGTATAGGACCCCAGCGGACATCACCGACGGCACCGAAAACGATGCCCGCCCCCCCGCGCGTCATAAACTCCGCCCCCTTGACTGGAATCAAGCGGAACATCCCGATGACACGGAACGGGGGCGGCGACGCCGAGATCATGGAGCTCAACCAGCAGGTGAACACACACACACACACACACACACACACACACTTCCTCTTCTGGGGTTTACTATACAACTCAACCGCACTCTACTTTAACTTCACTTGGGGGGTTTATCATGTTTTTACAAATGCAGAAGAAGCAGATACACATTTATAAGATATACATATATGTAGAACACAAGCATGAGCCAATGAGAAGTGCAGAATGCAGCTTAATTTACATATGTGTGTATTTTCAGATATTGTGTGCTTCTTTAACACATCACGATTCATTCGATTAGCATTTAATTGATTATTAACCAAAATAGATTAAGTTCTAAAGTTTCAAGTACAGACAAAACATAAATAAGATTAAGCAACTACGAAAATTAAGGAAAATTTTAAAGGAAATAATTAAATTTCCGTTACCCTTCACATTGCGCAAATTGAAATTGAAAATACGCCCGATGGAAACTCAATTTCACAAAAACTCAAAGTTTTTACTCTCGCATGAGGTGGTTTTTCACAAATATATATTAATATTTAGCAAAACTGCAGTGGAAACAGTTTTTGCACATTTACAGTCACATGACGTAGAGGACGCGTGTGTTTGGACAGAAGACGAGTTCGAATTAAACTCAAACACAAGAGAAATACAGGAATACTGGATTCTAATCCTCACAGAAACGCCACAATCACGACCTCGACGCAGAACTGAGGGAGAAACACACTCAGTATAAGAGTCTTTCCTCGCCATTAATGCTTGATCTCACACACACACACACACACACACACACACACACACACACACACACCTAAGTATGTAGAGGAGAGTTAGATTTTGATGCATCATATGCAAACCTGTGTTGTTTGGCCGTGGCACCGTGAGTGTGTGTGTGTGTGTTGAGAGAGAGAGAGAGAGAGTGTGTGTGTGTGTGTGTGTGTGTGTGTGTGTGTGTGTCGAGAGAGAGAGTGTGTGTGTATGTGTGTGTCGAGAGAGAGAGCGAGAGAGAGAGAGAGAGTGTGTGTGTGTGTCGTGAGAGAGAGAGAGAGAGAGAGAGAGAGAGAGAGAGAGAGAGAGAGAGTGTGTGTGTGTCGAGAGAGAGAGAGAGTGAGTGTGTGTGTGTCGAGAGAGAGAGAGAGAGAGAGAGAGAGAGAGAGAGTGTGTGTGTGTGTGTTTAGATGTTAGCGTTAAGTCTAAGGGACTAAACTAAACCTGCCGAAATGTGTGTGTGTGTGTGTGTGCGCTGAAATAATAGATAAAACACAACACACTCCGCCCCTGCTGGACTAATAATAAAACACACCTAAAGCCATTTTTTTCTAAGTGCATATTGATCACAAGTTGAATTGAAACAACAATGACAATAGTTTAAATTATATTCCACATCTTATTTACAATAGTGACATTTCGGAGAAGAGTAAATAGTGCACGACCTACTACAGAGCTAATGTTCCTGAACAATTAGGATTAGCATCTTGAATTAGGATACGTGTGCTTAGAAAAATTTATTTATATATATATATATCGTTTATTTTAATCCAATAATTATATACAATAATAATGGTCAGTGCGGCGGCTTTATCGCGAGAGGTTTTAGTCGCATAACGTCGATTAATGGAAACCCCGTCATTGCGCAATAGTTTTTTGTCGAAATTTAGAGAAAAAACTCGCAAAAGTTTTGCACAAATCTGTAGCCCATCGAATGATTCCCTAAAGTGTGTGTGTGTGTGTTCGCCTGCAGCTGATGGATCTGAAGCTGACGGTCAACGGTTTGGAGAAAGAGAGAGATTTTTACTTCAGCAAACTCAGAGACATTGAGCTGGTGTGTCAAGACCACGAGAGCGACACGAACCCCGTCCTCGGCAAAGTCCTGGAGGTCCTCTACGCCACAGAGGTGACATGCATCGAAACACAGGCGCTGTTAATGCAATGCATTGTGGTCAGTTAGTGCAACTAAACATGCTAATAATGGCATTCATTTAACCATGGCATGACATCAGATTTATGAAGTATTGCTTTTTTTTTTCTTCTTCTAACACGCATGACGTCATAAACAGTGACCGCTCACCGGGGTTCGTACAAGGTGCTTAAAGTACTTGAGTTTTGGACATTTAAGTCCTGTAAAACCCGTGAAGATTTATGAAGAAGTTCTTGAATTATTGAAACTTATTTTGAAAAAACAATCACAAGATTAACGCTGCAGTCCGTCTGCTGTAGACGCACAGCTGTGAGTGTGATATTGCTCATATAAATATCCAAACACATGTGACCCTGGAGCACAAACCCAGTCTGGAGCCGCACGGGTATATCTATGGCAATAGCAACTATACATCGTACGGGTCAAAATTATCCATTTTTCTTTTATGCCAAAAATCATGAGGATATTAAGATCATGTTCCATGAAGATATTTAGTAAATGTCCTACCGTAAATATATAAAACATGTATTTGTGTGAGTGAATGCAGCACAATCGTGAACATAAATGCACAACTTTAAAGGAGATTTTCTCAATGTTTACATTTTTTTGCTCCTCAGATTCCAGATTTTCAATAGTTGTGTCTCGACCAAATATTGTCCTATCCTAACAAACCACACATCAATGGAGAGATTATTTATTCAGCTTTATATGATGTATACATCTCAATTTCATAAAATGGACCCATGTGACTGGTTTTGTGGTGCAGGGTCACTGTGATACATTTTCTATTCTTCAAGTCAATCATATATTCATGGGAGAAAAATTCAGTTTGAATAAGGAATATCTTTATCATCGTATCCATTCAATGGTTAAAGTTTCCACAGTCATTGCATGTGCTGCACTTTATTTCTACCATTTAGTATTTTTATTTACCTTTTTCTTTTTTTTTCTTTTTTGAAAAGATAATAAAGAAAGATATTATTTGATAAGTGACATCTCTGATTGTAGTCCTTAAAAAAAGAAAGAAAAAAAAGTCACTTAAAGGATTAGTTCACTTTAAAAAAAACTTTTGCTGATAGTTTCCTCACCCCGATGTCATCAAGATGTCCGTGTGTTTCTTTCTTCAGTGGAAAAGAAATGAAGGTTTTTGATGAACACATTTCTCCATATAATGGACGTCAATGGGCCCCAAACGGGTCAAGGTCCAGATGACAGTGTCAGCGCCGCTTCAACGGGCTTTAAACGACACCAGACGATGAATACGGGTCTTATCTAGCGAAACCATCGTCATTTCAAACATAAATAAACAAGTTTAAGTTTTATAAGCACAAGCGCTCGCCTTGCTCTGTTCTGTGATGCGCGTTCGTGACGTCACGTAATACGCAGTTACGCTGTAAAGGTCACGCTTCTGTGAAGAGTAAAACATTTCTGTCCTGACGAAAATTTTCTATTAGGCTTTTTAATATTCCAACACCAGGATACACACGAGATGGGCATTTTAAACGATAAACTGACACACAGACATTTGAATATGTGTGTATGGTCCTCCTTCCGCACATCTGTAACATTTGAACGCGCATCACAGAACAGAGCAAGGCGAGCGCTTGTGCTTATAAAACTTAAACTTGTTTATTTATGTTTGAAATGACGATGGTTTCGCTAGATAAGACCCGTATTCATCGTCTGGTGTCGTTTAAAGCCCGTTGAAGCGGCGCTGACACTGTCATCTGGACCTTGACCCGTTTGGGGCCCATTGACGTCCATTATATGGAGAAATGTGTTCATCAAAAACCTTCATTTCTTTTCCACTGAAGAAAGAAAGACATGGACATCTTGATGACATCGGGGTGAGGAAACTATCAGCAAAAGTTTGTTTAAAAGTGAACTAATCCTTTAAGTCCTGAGATTTGATTTTACAGTGTCTGTACGAACCCTGACAAACGTAATAATGTGTATTCATCTCTGGTTTGTTTCTCAGGATGGTTTTGCGCCTCCGGAAGACGAAGAGATTGACGATCAGCCACGAGATCAGGACGAATACTGATCAATCCTCCTCTTCCTCACTGCAATCCCATCACACGCTCTCTCTCTTCATCCTTCCTCTTTTCTCTCCCTCTTTTACACTCCAGCGGACACCGGGCGTGGTGGTGTGATAGGCTAATAGACTGAGTAGGGGCGTGTCTATGCTAATGAGGTGTGAATTCATGCAGTGACGCTGATGTTCTATTGGCTGTGGGTTTTAATTAAGAGTCCTGATGACTCGAGCACTGAACCTGAAACTGAATGATGATGCAGTGACACTTTCACACACTTTCTCACACACACACACACACACACACACACACACACACACACATCTTTTGCGGTGCTGATGTAGCTGACACACACACAGCCAAGGTTATTGACTAATAGTTTTTTACTTGGGCTCCATTTAGCTAATTTATTAGAGAGTTTGATGCTGATGTTTTTTTATATATATATATATAAATATATATATATATCTTTTCCCCTTAACTTTAGAAGGGTTTTTAGTTGTAATGAATTAAGTGGACCGTGTATGGAAACCGATGGAAACTTGTTTCCGCCAAGGGCTTAAAAAATAAATGGGTAATTGTGACTTTTTATCGCATAATTCAGAATTTTTCTTTAAAAAAAGGCAGAATTTCAAGGTTATAACTCGCAATTGCACAATTTAGTTTTTTTATTCTGTGGTGAAAACAAAATATATTATGGAAACTTGTTTCCGCCATTGAATAAAAAAATAAGGGCAATTTTTTCCATATCACATTTTTTTTTTCTTGCAATAATAAGTTTATATTTAGCAGTTCTATTCATAACCTGCAATTTTATTTTTATTTTTTGTCTCATAATTGCAAGAATTGCAAAATATAAACTTGCTATTGCGAAAAAAGTCAGAATTGTGAAATATAAAATCGTTATTGCGTGGAAAAACAAACGCTTGCTATTCTGAAAAAGTCGAATTGCAAAATATTTATAAACTCGCTTTTACGAGAAAATAAAACAGTTTTGCGAAATACTGTATAAACATTATTGAGGGAAAAAGTCAAAATTGCATGAAAAAAATCAGAATTGTAAGTTATTAACTTGCAAAAAAAAGATTTATGCAATAGCGAGTTTATATTTTCGCAGTTCTATTCATAACCTGCAATTTTATAATTTTTTGCCTCATAATTGCAAGAAAAAAGTCAGAATTGCGAAATATAGAATCGCTATTGCGTGGATAAAAGGTAGAATTACAAAACAAACGCTTGCTATTCTGAAAAAGTCGAATTGCAAAATATTCTATAAACTCGCTATTGAGGGAAAAACAGTCAAAATTGCATGAAAAATTTCAGAATTGTAAGTTATTACCTTGCAATTGTGAGAAATAAAGTTGAATTTTGAGATACAAAAAGACACAATTACATTTTTATTTTATTTATTTTTATCCCGTGACAGAAACAAGTTTCCCTAGAAAGCTTCTCTGATAGAATCCCAGACAGGCTTTATATGAACACGTGCTCTCCTGACGCGGTTGTGCTTCCGCTGAACGCGTTCACAATCACTCCAGGATCACGTGTTGAGAAATACACCGAGTCTTATGTGGACTTTACAATCGCTACGACACATCTTCTC
This sequence comes from Phoxinus phoxinus, assembly GCF_949152265.1. Taxonomy (NCBI): domain Eukaryota; kingdom Metazoa; phylum Chordata; class Actinopteri; order Cypriniformes; family Leuciscidae; genus Phoxinus; species Phoxinus phoxinus. The sequence goes on from NC_136884.1 coordinate 825,832, forward strand.
ATAAACATAGGTCACTCTCCCCAAAACTCCCAGCTTTGGCACATTCAAAACTAGCAAAACACTTCACGTCTGGAAGAGCACTAGCAGAGACCTTCCCACTCATTAAACACTACCGACAGGAGCACTACACACTGATTGCTCGTGTAAATGTCCTTAATGACACTACTGTTTACAACTCACTGCTGTTTGTTACGTAGCGCATGTTTACATTACGTTAAAATATTGATAAATATCCCCTTTTGTATAGATGCTAATGAAACTGAACCTGTGTAGGTGTTCACATGCACCTAATGTTTTAATAGCATTTCATTTAGATTCGGAAATACTGTGTACATGTTGCAAATAATTCAGTTTTTCATTGTTCGGTTTAAATTAACCGTTTGTAAACATGTAAACTGGCCTGAGTGTTTGAAATATATTCATGTAATTTGACAGATTTGACGTGCCAAAGCGATTAATAATCCTCAGTTTATCCTCATAGACTGTGAAAAGTGACCGAGAAATGTGTCCTAGTGACTGTAAAACACTGTTGTGTGTGTGTGTGTGTGTGTGTGTGTGTGTTTTCTCAGTAATTGCTGATAAATCATTATTATTAGTGCAGGTGTGAGAGTTTTATTTATTTATGAAGGAAACCGTGAAACGGGATCGATAATAAGAACAACTAACGCTAAATGAAAATGGCACAGAAAACCGTTACTAATGTTTAACATGGAACAGAGTTTTTTTTTTAGCTGCTATATTTTAATTTAACATTTCATTCTCGGTCTTTGTTTTACTGCACAGATAGCACAGGTTGATTTTGATTGACAGGACCTGTGTCATTAACCCTTTCACCCCTGCTGGCGAATGCAAACGGGCATCCATTTGGAGTTTTACTATGTAAAATAAAAATGTGTGCGGGGAACGAAAGACACGCGTGTTCACTGCTTTATTTACACTATACTGCTGTGTTTCAATCCACTGTTCCAATAAATATATTATAGACATTGATAAATGGACAAATAATAATAAACAGAGCATCCGCTATAGATATACGTAATTTGTATGTATATGTACATCTATGTTTATATATCTATGGCATCCGCTATTGATATGTATGCATATGTACATCTATGTTTATATATCTATGGCATCCGCTATTGATATGTATGTATTTGTACATCTATGTTTATATCTATGGCATCCGCTATCGATATGTATGTATTTGTACATCTATGTTTATATATCTATGGCATCCGCTATCGATATGTATGTATTTGTACATCTATGTTTATATCTATGGCATCCGCTATCGATATGTATGTATTTGTACATCTATGTTTATATATCTATGGCATCCGCTATTGATATGTATGTATATGTACATCTATGTTTATATATCTATGGCATCCGCTATTGATATGTATGTATATGTACATCTATGTTTATATATCTATGGCATCCGCTATTGATATGCATATATTTGTACATTTATGTTTATATATCTATGGCATCCGCTATCGATATGTATGTATTTGTACATCTATGTTTATATATCTATGGCATCCGCTATCGATATGCATATATTTGTACATCTATGTTTATATATCTATGGCATCCGCTATTGATATGCATATATTTGTACATCTATATTTATATATCTATGGCATCCATAAATAATATGTATATA
>NC_136884.1:832500-845000 GCF_949152265.1 Phoxinus phoxinus
CTGATTCGATCAGGAATAAGGCGGCAGTTTATGAACGAGTCATTGAATCTTTGACTCAACCGATTCATTCAAGAATGAGTCATTGAATCTTTGACTCAACCGATTCATTCAAGAATGAGTCATTGAATCTTTGACTCAACCGATTCATTCAAGAATGAGTCATTGAATCTTTGACTCAACCGATTCATTCAAGAATGAGTCATTGAATCTTTGACTCAACCGATTCATTAAAAACGCTGAATCACTCAGAAATGAAAACACATTGAGTGTTCCTCTGAGATGCGTTATGGTTCTGCTGTGATATTTTTTGGAACAATTTTTTCTGCTGAAATAGAACAAAATCAGTCAATATTGTGTCTAAAATGTAAGTAACTTAATATTTACTCTCAAATGAATGCAGAATTATTCTCGTGTTTTGGTGATTCCCTAGTTATTTTTTGTTATTGAAGATTTAATCAGGCTATTTGTCCATATATATATATATATATATTATTCATAAAAATTTGTCTACAGGCCTTCATAGACAATCTATGAAGTCTGGGAAGGTCTCTTTTTTAAGTTTCGCTACAAGTTGTCACATTGTCAATACTAAAAGCATGCAACCTCTTTAAACGTTTAAATTTCTCTTATTTGAAGGCAGAATGTGATCATTTATTGCGGTTCTCTCTAATAGCTGCAGTAATTGTGTGTTTCGGCAGGTGAATCTCTGCATGGCTACAGGATGTGTATTCAAGCTGTCATGCAGGACAAACCCAAAATCGCCACGCTGAACCTCTCCGACGTGAGTCACTCTACACACGATTACACTCAACTGGGCAACTAATAGCGCTGGGTATCCATTCAGTGTTCCGGTTCTCGATTAGATTTTGGATTCCCAATTCAACTCAACAAATATAGATTTAATACAAATCCTATATTTATAAAAATAAAATATTTAACTCTTTTATTTTAGGTACACTCGGATACATTAAAACAGAACCCAACTCTATATTTCAAATGCATACGATGAATAGACAGGATTTTGATGCAAGATGAAAACTTGAGTCAGAAGAGTTGCATGCCTCGATCAAGGTTATCTTATGTTTGGATAAATATGGGGAAAAATTGATTAGTGGCCTTTTTAAATCGACCACATTTAATTATAACCCTAACCCACAGCCATTACATATTTAAAACAGTAATATCCTATACTAAACCTAAACTAATCTTGACAAACTATATATCATTTGAAAGCTTACAATCTATAGTTTACATATTTGGTGACTGATTTTCAAAATAAATGACAGAGGAGCCGTAATTTATCAATTTGCAACAAGAATATGTTCATACTCCTAAGGCGTGTTCAGACCTTTATTTTGTAATAGTGATGAACATGAAAAATCATGAAAGAATGGTAGAAACCTCAGTTTGTTTTCATGCCAAGAGTTCAAAAGATAGCATCCGTTCAATTCTTTTAGAAAAAAAGCTCTGAAAATGTTTTTAATATAAAGAAAATAATAATAGATTCAGCATTAGTGATGTGGCGGCGAGCTATAATGCACATACGTGATCTTCTGTGTTTCTTAGAGGTTGAGTTCATTTCAAAATCTGCCAAACTTCCAACACTACTTCTGAATAGGATGTCTACTTCATAAATTGTATGAAAATTTTAAAAAATAATGGTTCAGATCACTCAAACCACATATGGAAATGTAGGCGCCCTTATATGGGCAGTAATGTCCACTAGTGGAGAAGTGTGGTACTGCGCACAAACTACATCTCACTGAACGCTCATTTACTGAGATATCAACCCAACATTTGAAACACAACTTGTTCAGATTTTTATCTTTGATTTCTTTGCATTTTTAGAGTCCACCAGGTTTTGAAAATATATATTTTATATAAAATATGAATAATTAAATTTTTAACATTGTACATTTTCATAAACTCAAACTTCTATAACTTTTTTTCTGTTCAACTTTCTTAATTTTTCTCAAAAATCTGCCAAATGTCTTCTTTAAAACAAGACCAATCTTACATCTATATTCCAAAGCATTCTTGAATTACAACCATTTAAGTTCAAAATGTGCATTTTCATGTCTATTAAAAAAGGGGTTTAAAAAACCCGATTAATCGAAGAAAAAAAACATTTGCCCAGCCCTAGCAACTGATAGACGCTCTTATGACACTGTTTCACGAATGAATGTGTTTTTCTAGTTGTCTGAGCTGTGTGTGACCTCTTCACAGCACCTGGAGCTGCTGCGCTCGCACCAGAACCGGCCCGTCACGTGCTTGACCATCATGTGGGCGCTGGGTCAGGCGGGCTTCTACGACCTCGGCCAGGGCATCAGAGGTGAGCGATGTGGACAAATCATTGAGAAAGATCTGCTGATGTGTGTAACTTCCTCTCGGGACTGAACACGACCGGCGAGCCTGACACTGATGAACTTTATGCTGGTTCTGCTCATTGCCCTCATATTCAACACGCTTTTATTAGTTTCTTGCACCAAATACACTCATCACGTCTCCATGTCTCTTTTTCAACACTGTTTCAACATTAAACTGACTGTAGCTTTAAGTATTCTGTGCGTAAATCACAATCTGGATTCAAACACACACATGATCTCATTCCTAAATGACAGTGATTCGACTCTGTCTATTTTAGTGATCAAAATAGAGGAAATCACCTTTTGAAACGTGACGCTTCAAATAAAATGTGTTTTGATTACATCGTTTCACCAGTAGGTGTCGACAAGTGACTGAATGATTCAATGAGAAAATAAAATTTAACAATCAAGAGATTCGCTCAAAAACGCTGATTCATCCAGTAATGAAACAAGTGAAGACTTTACAAATGAGTAATTTAATTATTCATTCAAGAGATTTGTTCAAAAACACTGATTCATCCAGTAATGAAACAAGAACTCTTTACGAGTGAGTCATTCATTCAAGAGATTCGTTCAATAATGCTGATTCATCTAGTAATGAAACAAGTGAAGCCTTTACGAGTGAGTCATTGAATCATTCATTCAAGAGATTTGTTCAATAATGCTGATTCATCCATTAATGAAACAAGTGAAGACTTTACGAGTGAGTCATTGAATCATTCATTCAAGAGATTTGTTCAAAAACACGGATTCATCCAGTAATGAAACAAGTGAAGACTTTACGAGTGAGTCATTGAATCATTCATTCAAGAGATTCGTTCAAAAACACTGATTCATCCAGTAATGAAACAAGTGAAGCCTTTACGAGTGAGTCATTGAATCATTCATTCAAGAGATTTGTTCAAAAACACTGATTCATCCAGTAATGAAGTAAAGACTTTACGAGTGAGTCATTGAATCATTCATTCAAGAGATTCGTTTAAAAACTGATTCATCCAGTAATGAAACAAGTGAAGACTTTACGAGTGAGTCATTGAATCATTCATTCAAGAGATTTGTTCAAAAACACTGATTCATCCAGTAATGAAACAAGTGAAGACTTTATGAGTGAGTCATTGAATCATTCATTCAAGAGATTTGTTCAAAAACACTGATTCATTCAGTAATGAAACAAGTGAAGCCTTTACGAGTGAGTCATTGAATCATTCATTCAAGAGATTTGTTCAAAAACACTGATTCATCCAGTAATGAAACAAGTGAAGACTTTACGAGTGAGTCATTGAATCATTCATTCAAGAGATTTGTTCAAAAACACTGATTCATCCAGTAATGAAACAAGTGAAGACTTTATGAGTGAGTCATTGAATCATTCATTCAAGAGATTTGTTCAAAAACACTGATTCATTCAGTAATGAAACAAGTGAAGCCTTTACGAGTGAGTCATTGAATCATTCATTCAAGAGATTTGTTCAAAAACACTGATTCATCCAGTAATGAAACAAGTGAAGACTTTACGAGTGAGTCATTGAATCATTCATTCAAGAGATTCGTTCAAAAACACTGATTCATCCAGTAATGAAACAAGTGAAGACTTTACGAGTGAGTCATTGAATCATTCATTCAAGAGATTTGTTCAAAAACACTGATTCATTCAGTAATGAAACAAGAAGTCTTTACGGCATTTAATCATTGGTTTGAACAGATTTATAAAAAATTTATTCATGATTCTGAGTTTACCCAGTTAAGTGTGGATAATTTCATGATATGACCTGTTTGTTGTTGTTGTCCTGTAGTTTGGTTGGGAATAATGCTTCCCGTTCTCGGGATGAAGGCGCTCTCTGCGTACGCCGTCGCTTATCTGGAGCGGCTCCTCACGTGAGTCTTTACAAGATCTTGACCTTCAGTCTGGAAGTCCTGGACTATCTGAGCTCAGGGTTTGTTGTGTCCGTGTTTCAGGCTTCATGCCAACCTGACCAAAGGCTTCGGGATCATGGGGCCGAAAGAGTTCTTCCCGCTGCTGGACTTCGCTTACATGCCCAAAAACGCCCTGTCACAAAGGTAAGGCACTTTACGAGAGTCATTGAATCATTCAAGAGATTTGTTCAATCATGCTGATTCATCCATTAATGTTACGAGTGAGTCATTGAGTCATTCAAGAGATTTGTTCAATCATGCTGATTCATCCATTAATGTTACGAGTGAGTCATTGAATCATTCAAGAGATTTGTTCAATCATGCTGATTCATCCATTAATGTTACGAGTGAGTCATTGAATCATTCAAGAGATTTGTTCAATAATGCTGATTCATCCAGTAATGAGACGAGTGAGGACTTTACGGGCGTCCGCTGAGGTGTGTGTGTGATTCCCGTCTGCTGCTTGTTTCTCAGTCTGCAAGAGCAGTTGTGTCGGCTTTATCCGCGACTGAAGGTTCTGGCGTTCGGAGCGAAACCCGAATCAACACTGCACACATACTTCCCATCATTCCTGTCACGAGCGACGCCGAACTGCCCTGATGCCATGAAGAAAGAGGTGCCACACATCAACTGGAGCCTTATTAGATTCACTTTTATTTTTTTCCACATTCTGTTTTTTTTCCCCACATTCCGTTTAATTTTATATTTCCGTGTTCTGTTTTATTTTACCACATTTTATTTTACCTTATTTTATTTTACGACATTTTATTTTATTTGACCACATTTTATTTTATTTGACCACATTTTATTTTATTTTTCCACGTTTTATTTTATTTTTCCACGTTTTATATAATTTTTCCACGTTTTATATTATTTTACCACGTTTTATTTTATTTTTCCACTTTTATTTTATTTTTCCACGGTTTATAATTTTTTCATGTTTTATATTATTTTTCCACGTTTTATTTTATTTTCCACGTTTAGTTTTATTTTTCCACTTTTTATATAATTTTTCCACGTTTTATATAATTTTTCCACGTTTTATTTTATTTTCCACGTTCTGTTTTGTTTTATTTTTCCACTTTTTATATAATTCTTCCACGTTTTATATAATTTTTCCACGTTTTATTTTATTTTCCACGTTCCGTTTTGTTTTATTTTTCCACTTTTTATATAATTCTTCCACGTTTTATATAATTTTTCCACGTTTTATTTTATTTTCCACGTTTTGTTTTATTTTTCCACTTTTTATATAATTCTTCCACGTTTTATTTTATTTTTCCACATTTTTTTTTTTCTTTTCACTTTTTATATTATTTTTCCATGTTCCGTTTAATTTTCTCCCAAACTTTATATATATTTTTTATATTTTTAACTTTTATGTTTGTATTTAAAATTTTCTGGATGCTGTGAAAATTCTATTCTATGATTTAATACATATTTTTATTATCAAAAATAGTTGTAATCAAATATGCCTGAAACTTCAACTTTAATCTTTTAAAATGAAATTTGGACATTTCCTTTATATTTTGGGTAAACAAAGTGCGACATGACAGAGGTTTACTGTTGTAATTAAAACTTGGATTAAATCAAAATGAATGCATACAACTTTAACAATTTAATTAATCTTTTAAAATGAATTTTGAACAATTTCTTTTAATTTTTCAGTGCTTCACAACTGAGGTTTACTGTTTAAATCAGTTACCTGCTAAAATTGTGATATTCTTTATATAAAAAAGTGTTTTAACTGTAGTATAATTTGAGATGTATATTTGACTGTACAGAAGTCATAAATTCCTGTCATAATTTCAAGTAAAACCGTACTTTAGTGTGTGTGTGTGTGTGTGTGTGTGTGTGTGTGTGTGTGTGTGTGTGTGTGTGTGTGTGTGTGTATCTGATGATAGTTTTCTACAGTGAATTGTATTTTTCTGACTGGATCTGTAATCCGTGTGTTTGCTCTGGTTAATGTGCTGTTGTTCATGATGTATAACTGAAGCTGCTGTTGTTTTCGTCTGCAGCTCCTCAGAAGCCTGGCCGAGTGTTTGACCGTCGACGGCCAGAGTTTGAGTGTCTGGAGGCAGTTATACACCAAACACCTGCCTCAGTCCAGGTGACCCGCATCACTGCTCCTCTTCACTATTAACACACCGAACATCTTATTAAACGCTTTCTTTCTGTGTTCAGTCTGCTGTTGAACCACCTGCTGAAGTCCTGGAAAACACTGCCTCCGAAGGTGAGAGCGCATCACACACACACACACACACACACACACACACACAGAGACTCGTCGTCTCGTGCTCCTCACGTTGTGTGTCGTTGTTTAGTTGCAGAAAAACCTCCAGGACACCATCCAGTCCTTCAGAGTGACCAATGACGAGCTGCAGACCGGCACCAACACACCCGACATTCATGACTGCAACTCGCTCTGCAATGTAAGAGACACACACACACACACACACACACACACACACAATCTCACATACATGCACACAGACACACACGCATATAAATATACACATATTCACACACATACATCAGGGCTTAAAGTATTCCGGCACCGTGCCGGATCTCCGGCGTGCGGCCGTGAGGAAGAAAAAAAAAAATTGTAACTTGCATGCGGTTTAATATTTTCGAGTCAATTGATTTCACCTACCAATCATATGAAAGGAACGCAGCTCTTACTAACGTTACAAGCCTATCAGAAGCGGAGCAGGGCGGGGCCTGGCAACACAGTGTGATTGAGATTTATATGTTGTCGGTGAAAAGGAGCGCTAGTTCATGAAACTTGGGGATGTTGTCCTACCCACGGGCGTAATTTCCTATGGGGACACTTTCCAAAATCCCGTTGTCCCCCCCACCCCCACTCAAATTCGTTTGTTATGTTTCACCGCACGCAGTCATTGCCACGGAGGAGCAGGACCGAGCCTGTGTAAAAGCTCACTGAATGTTCTAATGAGCGAGTAGCGGTTGCGGCACAGACAGCGATGAAACGCCAGAAACAACAACAGGTGACTTTAATGTCATCATGGATGAAAAGAAAGAAAGGAGATGTGAGTTGGTTGATTCAGTAAATTAGCTCAGGTCAGGATAATCATATTTTCTGTCTACACCTGTTGATAACTTAGCTAACGCTAACTGCTGCTTGGTAACTTCAGACTTACTTAATTTTAATATTTAATTAAATATTCTGTGTAGCTTACAAAAAAAACAAAAAACATTCTGTGTAGGCCTACCATGAAAACGAGTCCACTTTAAACCGCAGCATTTTCTGTCAGCAATGTATGACAACGTAAACGCATGCGATTAATTTTTGTCCAGCTTTAACGTGTTTAAATATTTATTGCAGCGTCCGTTCTTTCTGTCATCCTTTGGGTTATATGATCATGCTCTCCTTCACGCAAATGTTTAAAACTATCAATGCGCGAGAAGATAAAAGAGAACGCGCTGTCAGTGAATGTCCTCCTGAAACACACACTGACACACACACACACACACATAGAAAGACGCGCGCCATCGAGTTCTCTTTCGCGCTTGAACGATAACACACACATTTATGCCAAAATGTCAGTTTTGTCGAGTATCTTCACAAGAACAGTCAAATGAGTTAAATGCAATCTTAAATGGAAGTAAAGAGTAGAGAATGAGATCCTGTCAGCAGCGGCGGGTATTAAAGTGACAGCAATTCTCTCTGTTAGTAAAGTTAACCAAAGAACAATGGGAACAGAGAAAATTACTAACTGCTCAACGCTTAAGGATTAATCTATTTTTCATTTATAATTTATGCAGTGCAAACTGTTTTATAAACGTATTCAATTTCTATATAATTCACATCGGTTAGACAGGAAGGTAAATATGACATTTATTATGGGTTTAAGTGAGGATTGTTTTAAGTTCACTTAAATTAAAAGTTGTTATATTTTTTTAAGCCTAATAAATGTTTCAAATTTTGGAAAAATACATTTTCATCGAGACATAAGTAGCTATATCAGTGATACTGGTCTTCATTCATAAAAATATGCCATTAACATGCTTGAAAATAAATGGTGCCAATGAAGCCCCCCCCCCCCCCCCCCCAAGAAAATTTCAGGCTCAGGATTTTTTTTCACTTTAACCCCTGATACATGCATATTCACACACACATCCATACTCGTGCACATCCATATACACACACACTCTCTCTCTCTCACGACACACACACAATCTCACATACACCCGCATATATATATATACACATATTCTCACACACACACACACACACACACGACACACATGCATACATATACACTCACACACACACACATCCATACTTGTGCACATCCATATACACTCACATACACACACACAAACACATCCATACTCTCTCTCACACACACACACACACACGTACACACTCACGTACACAAACATACACTGGCAAATCTGCATAATTATATGGTGTGCAAAAATGAGCTGATTAATTTTACGCTGCACTTGAACGCTCCTCCTCCTGCGCCACACACACACACACACACACAGCTGTATTTCTGTGTGTTGATCTGCTGTGTTTTACCCATCAGTCCCTGCAGCAGAAGATGAGCGGTCAGGGTTTCCCCTGGTGGCGCGTGCTGATGATGATGCTGGTGTTCGTGGCGGGCTTCATCGCGCATGACGTCAGGTCACATGGCTCGTTCACAGACTCCACCACAGCGCTGTACCTGGAGAGGTCAGGGGTCACCGCCGTATCCCAGCAGGCCTGGAGCAAAGCGTCGCACTACGGCCAACAGGGCGTCAGGTCAGAATGAGCCAGAGATAATCATCTGTTAACAAGTATTCATTACCTCAATGAGCTCATTGTATCAGCTTTATTTATATCATATGACATGACAGTGCGGGGTGTGAGGTCACATGACTGACGAGTGTCCGTGTGCTTGCAGCTGGTTGGCCGAGAACACGCCGCTTTATTACTCGCGCGGCGTGGAGGCCGTGGGGCCGCTGCTGGAGGACGGGCAGGAGCGGGTGAAGGGGGCGTTCGTGCTCATCGCACAGAAGAGCTCACAGCTGCTCCTGTGGACGCAGGAGAACGTGCCGCGGCTCATCGAATGGGTGAGAATCACACACACACTCTTCTGAGGACACACAATAGTGCAGTAGGGCTGCACGAGTTCAGGAAAATCTTACATAGTTGGTTTAGGATTTAATTTAGCCTGATTAAAAATTTAGATTCCGATAATCAGGGTTTGAAATTCACTTTTTCACTCACTGGGCAATTTGGCTAATACATTTTTAAGTTACCGGCCATTCAGAACTTCTATAGCAATAAACCAGATTAACTAGATCACAACTTATATGTATAAACTGTGACATAGTTAATCTGGTTTATTTCTTCTTATTATTTTCTTTTTCTTTTTGGCTAGTGTATTTGGATTGACAAAATCCTGTCATCCAGCTTCTCATCCTCATCACCATAAATGTGTTTAGTTGGTTTAGTTTAATACAGTACAGAGAACATAATGTATCTTCTGTAAACCAAATGCTCTTTAATCAGTTTGAATAAGGAAATATATTTGTCATAACATCCTTTCAATGGTTAAAGTTACATCAGCCTTTGCATCTGCTGCACTTTATTTGTCCCATTTCTGTTTTATTGGTTTATCTATTTATCTTTTTTTTTTTTTTTTTGAAAGATAATAAAGATATTGTTTGATAAGTGAGATCTCTGATTGAAGTCCTTGAAAACCAAAAAAAGTGTTAGCCTTTTGAAAACCTTGAAAATCCTTGAATTTAATTTTACTGTGTGTGTGTGTGTGTGTCTCACTCAGATCCATGCAAACACTCCAGAGAGTGTGTTTCAGTTCATCGAGTACGTGAAGGAGCTTCTGCTGTACATCCATGAGCGCTTCATCGTCCCGTCACTGCAGTATCTGTCCACATCTCTGCAACACGCCTGGAAGAACCTACAGGAGTCCTGCAAGTCAGTCAACACACAACACACACACACAACACACACAGTGTTCAGGCTCGACTAGAACAGGTTCTCCTGCTGTAATGTTGATTATTCTCCTCATATTCTCCATTGTTGCGGCTCCTCTCTTCCCAGTCTGTCAGTAACGCTCTGTTTACTTCCTGTCTCTATGAAGCCCCTCCTTCTGAAAAGCACACTGTGCTCTGATTGGTCGGCTGGAGCAGTGTGTTGTGATTGGTCGAGTGTGTTTGGGAAATGCCCCGCCCCTTAATAACCGCCAGTTTAACACACTACTAACTAACTCAACCAGGCCCCGCCCCTTTAATCTGCGCATTAATTATTATAATGAGGAATATTGTGCCGTGTTCGTTCCCGGATGAAACACGAGTGCTGTTTTAGTCCCGAATAACACAAGTTCAAATGTGATATTGATTTTATACATTTCAATAAATAAGGAGTTAATATTGAGTTATTTTAGGCACAATATTGTCTGCTTTCTACTTAATTATATTAAAATATTTTAATCGATTGACAGCTTTTATAAATGTACATGCTAGGACGTTAGCCAATCATAACAGAGGTTATTTGCATATGTAAGTTCTAAATGGGTAATTAAATATATATATATATATATATATATATAAGCTGTAAATATTTATTTATATTCATACAAATAACCTGTTATGATTGGCTAACGTCCTCGCATGTGAGGTGAGTAACAGTGGCTCTGAGTTGCTGAACAGTGTTGATGTGTGTGTGAATGCGGTCTTATGTTAATGAGTTTTGTGATTCAATTCACATTTATTTGTACAGCACTTTTCACAATACACATCATTTCAAAGCAGCTTTACAGAGAGTGCACGAGTCCACATTACAGTTTACGGTTTCTGTTATCAGAGGAAACTGTCTAAGTTAAGTATTTGTGACCCCTGGATCAATTTTATGCCAAAAATCATGAGGATCTTAAGATCATGTTGCATGAAGATATTTAGTAAATGTCCTACCGTAAATATATAAAACATGTATTTCTGTGAGTGAATGCAGCACAATCGTGAACATAAATGCACAACTTTAAAGGAGATTTTCTCAATGTTTAGATTTTTTTTGCTCCTCAGATTCCAGATTTTCAATAGTTGTGTCTCGACCAGATATTGTCCTATCCTAACAAACCACACATCAATGGAGAGATTATTTATTCAGCTTTATATGATGTATACATCTCAATTTCATAAAATGGACCCATGTGACTGGTTTTGGTGTCCAGGGTCACATTTCAGAAATATACATGTACAAAGTCACAGCTAAAAATGTATTAATTGAATGCATGTGATGTGTGTGTTGTGTGTGTGTAGCGGCGAGGTCTCTCTGCACTGCTTACAGAACCACGTGAGGTCCTTCACGAACAGCACCTGGGTTTACCTGCAGGACGCCACGACCGCCATCAAGAGCCGAGCGCAGGAGCTGCTGTCGCGAGCGTGATGCGCACACTTTTAAACGGACGTTTCTTCACCTCCCTTTTTTTCTGTTGCTTTTTTTGTCAATTTGCATGAGATTTTATATCTGTTGTACTGACAGTTCTGTCTTTTATGCAGATGTTTTTCTTGGTGTTTATTTTACACAAAGTTGCCAATCCAGGCGGAGTTGAAAGAGGCTGTTTTTACACACACACACACACACACACACACACACACACGACCCTCATCAATAGCTCTGTGTGTGTGTTGTAGTAAACCAGTGACGGGCGTCTTGTTCCGAATGAAACATGTCTGGTGAAGGACGGAGACGGATCACTAATGACTACTGCTGCTGCGGCTCTTTACTTGAACACTGAATATTAATGTGACTGTGTGATTGGATGATTTACGGTTTCTGTCTCATATGAAGCACCAAAAGCGTCCACGACTGAACCTAGATTTGCAAATCAAACCTAAACCCTCTGCTTTTGCCCTGTTTGGGGATTTGCCAGAGGTTCAGTTCTGTTTAAGATTAACACATTATCGAAAGTTTGAATCTGGTGTGTGTCCTGTAAGATGAGCTGATTTATTACTTTGTAAATGATTTATAAATAAATCAACCAATGCTGTTCAGTTCTGCTCATTCCATCTGTTTTGTTTCGATTTTCATTGGGATTGAACCCAAATGCTTTTGTTTGAATGTATAAACACAATCATTTGTTGAAGAAAGTATGGAAGCATAAAATTACCATCATATATAATTAATTTGTGGATTGATATAAACATAAAGGACTCGAGTATGTGGGTATTGTGAACATTAATAGC
>NC_136884.1:850000-860000 GCF_949152265.1 Phoxinus phoxinus
AAAGTCTTATTTTTACTTATGAAAAGTCTTATTTTTTACCTATGAAAGGTCTTAAATTTTAGATGACACTTTGACTTAGACGTATCTAAATGCTTTCCAAATGAAAACTACCTAATTAGCGTACGTATTATTTTTATTATTCTATCTTTGTGGATTTGCTTGTTCACGTGACAATTCGCGTCATTTACGGCAGTATTAGCCTGCGTCTGTCTCCTGCACGCGAGAGAGGAGAGGATAAGAGAACGAGTAAATGTCAGTTCAATAGTAAGTTCATTCTTTGTGCTTAGGATTGTCTATGAACTATGATGATGATATTGTAATCATTGTTTTAACTAACGTTACGTACGAGGCACCGCGAGTGCGAGCTGACATCGCATTTGTCTCTCATGCTTGCTTTCACTGCGTGATGTGTCAGTGTAGTTATAGATATGTCCCCAAATGAGTTTTTGTCTCATTATATTTATTTATCATATTATGTTGTTATATTAGAATATCACGAGCAAGAGTGCCGTTTTCTTGTGCACAATTGCAAATGTGCTATTTATTTTATACAACAATTAAATTAACAATAAAGTTAACATTGTGTGTTACTTTTTATATTGGCAATATTGTTTGTTTCCCCCTTTATTTCGCCGACGAGAATTTCATAATGAAACTGTAGTGTAGTCCAACAGACAGCGATTATTTTTAAAAAACTGAAATCCGCGTTTTGAACGAATCATTTGATTCAATGAATGAATCGGCCGTTTGAACAAATCTGTTGAATAAAACTCCAACAACTCGCTAAAGACAGTGACTTACTGCCACCTACTGGCGGGTTTAGTTGCATATTTAAAGTACCCTTTAATTAAAATGTTAAAATTATAAATAATTTCATATTTAAATATTGAATAGCTTTATTTATGCAATTGCAAATGAAGTGTAAATATAGTAATGCCAGTTCGGATGCCGCTTCTGTGTCACCTCTGCACTGCAAGGATGGTTTTTAATTTAATTATTTAATTTGACAGTGGTACTGTGTTATTCTAATATAATTTAATTTGAATGTTAGAATTTGACATAAAAGGTGATGCATACCTCTAAATAATTAAACCTCTAAACCTACTAAAAGAAACCTCTAAAATAAATAATTTCCATATTTAGGTGAAAATGCCCCTGGAAATCAATTTATGGTGGCAAATATTGCCCCTTAATAATTTTTTTTATTTCAGTCACTACAGTAAACTGACCACTGCATAGATAGAATGTTAAATATGAATATCTTTGTGAGTCTGCTGTCAACAACAGGCCTAAACCAGCCATGGTACCAGTACAAAATCAGTAAAATATCATCTAATTATTATCAACAAAACTTTGAAAATATCGAGATATATTTTTGTTAATATTGCACACCCCTAATGTACGGTATTAATTTTGATTTCTTCAGGTCTTAAAAAGGTCTTAAAAAGCCTTAAATTTGACTTTAAAAAATGTGCAGATACCCTGTTAAATAAACACTATATATTTTATTGCACGTTTTGCATAATTTTCATTTTTAAATGTTAAATAAAAACTATATATTTTATTGCACGTTTTTGCATAATACATTTTTTTAAATGTTAAATAAACACTATATATTTTATTGCATGTTCTGCATAATTAAATTTTTTTGAAATATTAAATATACACTTTATTGCACGTTTTTCATAATTATTTTTTTAAAATGTAAAATATACACTATATATTTTATTGCACAATCTGCATATTTTTTTTTTTGAAATATTAAATAAAAACGTTATATTTTATTGCATGTTTTGCATAATTTCCATTTTTTAAAAATAAATATACAATACACAAACAAAAGTGTCATTGATTATTAAATACATGTTTGGTTCTGGTTTCCGTCTTCCGCTAAATTAAATCTTACATTTTCTGTCAGTGTTTTGGTGAAAGATTGCACAGTAATATAAACCTCATTAGCGTTCTTCTTCCGCGCTCCTGGTTTAATGGCGAGTGTGTTCATGTTGCCGTCGTGGATCTGAAGCCGGTGTGTGTCCGCAGGTCGTGGTTCTACTTCAGCGTGAGAGGGATGTTACCGGGCAAACTTCTGAAGATCAACATGATGAACATGAACAAGCAGAGCAAGCTTTACTCGCAGGGCATGGCCCCGTTCGTCCGCGCGCTGCCCGTGAAGACTCGCTGGGAGAGGGTCCGGGACCGGCCCACGTTTGAGGTACTACACACACACTTCACACACTACACACACACTACACACACGTCCTCCCTCTTCTTCATAAATATACTTCTAACACATCATCATTTCAGAGTCATGTCTAAAAATAATCTGCTATTTTTATCCAGTCATAAATAACTCCTGAATACATTTAGCTCAGTGTGTGTGTGTGTGTGTGTGTGTGTGTGTGTGTGTGTGTGTGTGCAGATGTCAGACAGTCAGTTCATCCTGTCGTTTGTTCACCGCCTGCTGGACGTCCGAGGCGTCACCACGTACTTCTCCTTCTGCTATCCGTTCTCGTACACCGAGTGTCAGGACATGATGCTGCAGCTCGAGCAGAAGTTCCTGAGCGCCACACACACACACACACACACACCGGGTCCCTGCAGGTACTGTGCCTCACGCATCATCACTGCACCTGCACGCTTTACTCCTCCAGCAAACACTGTGTGCGTTATGGCACACTTTTTAAATGTTAGATCTACACTATATATTTTACTGCACATTTTGCATTATTTGTATACTTTTAAATAATAAACACTATATACTTTATTGCACATTTTGTATTATTTTTTTAGTCTAAGTGTTAAATATACACTGTATATTTAATTGCACATTTATCATATTTTGATTTTTAAATGTTAAATACTCATTATATTTTATTGCACATTTTGCATTATTATTATTTTTTTATATTAAACACTATATATTTTATTGCACATTTTGCATTCTTTTCCTTTTCAAATATGAAACACTATATATTGTATTGCACATTTTCAATTCTTTTCTTTTTTAAATAGTAAAAACTATATATTTTATTGCACATTTTGCATTATTTTTATTTTTTAAATTACAATATTTTATTGCAAATTTTGCATTATTAAAAAAAAAAATTAAGCTAAAAAACAACCTTATTTTCATTGCAAAAATGTTAAACACTATATATTTTATTGCACATTTTGTATATTATTTATACATTTAAATGCTTTTTTTTATTTTATTTTTTTAATTGCTCTTATTTCCTAAAACTCTCCCAGTAGCGTCTGAGCTAAACGTGTCAGTGCTCCTCTCTCTCTCTCTCTCTGTAGTCCGGTGGAGAGCGTGTACTTCCACCGCGAGCTGCTGTGCCAGTCTCTGGACGGGCACCGGGTGGACCTGATTACGGTCTCGTCGTGTCACGGTCTGCTGGAGGAGCGAGAGCCGCGGCTGGACAGACTCTTCCCGGACCTCAGCACCCCGAGGCCGCACTGCTTCACTGGCAAACGGGTATCACACACACGCTACGCTTGTGCTAACTAGTGCTGCGCGGTACGACCAGAAATCCACATCGCAGTATTTTTAACAATTATACTGGTTTCACGATATATGACGGTATTATTATCTTTTCCAAGCGTGACTGGGTGTTAACCTCATTTTCTACTGATTGAGAGAGGAATATTGAATAGTGAATATTGTAGAAAATATCCACACTAGTATCAATACAGGTTTGCAGTGTTTACAAAGAGCTCCAGCAGGAGGCGCTGTAGGAGAGACAGAAACAGCGGTTTCCCCGGTAACGACTGAACACAAAGCGGTTTCCCCAGTAACGACTGAACACAAAGTGGTTTCCCCGGTAACGACTGAACACAAAGCGGTTTCCCCGGTAACGACTGAACACAAAGCGGTTTCCCCGGTAATGACTGAACACAAAGCGGTTTCCCCGGTAACGACTGAACACATCGGTTTCCACGGTAACGGCTCATAAACGCTGCTTTATCAGGAAGGATAAAGAAAGATTCAATTGGAATAACATCGAAACTTTTCGTCAGTTCACTTCAGACACATTCATATAAAAACACCCGCGCCGCGTTTTAACTTTGAAACTTACGATTCTCGTGTTTATTCAGCGATGTCAATGCCAACCACAAACAGATTTTCCAAAAGCCAAAAATTCATATCATAACAAAAATACCGGTATGAACCAGTATACCGCCCAGCACTAGTACAAACTTACAAACTTACCAGCCGTTACGTGTCCGCTCATCATTCTCTCCTCCTGTGTGTGTGTGTGTGTGTGTGTGTGTGTGTGTGTGTGCAGGTGTTTTTCCTGAGCAGCCGAGTTCATCCCGGAGAGACGCCGTCTAGTTTTGTCTTCAATGGTTTCCTGAACTTCATCTTGAGTCGGGATGATCCGCGCGCTCAGACGCTCCGCAAGATGTTTGTCTTCAAACTCATTCCCATGCTTAACCCCGACGGGGTCGTCAGGGGTCATTACAGGTCAGAGGTCATCTGTGAGCGCTTCTTGTACACTTAGTCAGTGTTTTAAAGGTGCAGTGTGTAATATTCAGGAGGATCTGTTGACAGAAATGCAATATCATAAACATAACTATGTGTTCAGTGGTGTGTAAAGACATTACATAATAAACCGTTGTGTGTTTATTAGCTTAGAATGAGCATTTCTCTCGACACACACCGCGGGTCCGCTTACGTCGACATGTTTCTACGGTGGCCCTGAGCGGACAAACGCGTTTCGTCACTATGTTGTTCTTCATGATAAGAAGCGCTAAAGTCAGCGAATAAAACACTGACACAATGATGAACGAGTAACAATAATATTCACAATAACATCGTTTCACTGAATAATAAAGTAAACATAATTTCTTAATTTATCTTTGTAAAGAAACCTCATTGTTTAACTGGCTACTGGCTGTCTCAGACGACGACATCACTTCCTGTCGTCCACCGTAACTTCTGTTCGGTGCAATTCACAACCTCACCACTAGATGCCGCTAAAACTTACACACTGCACCTTTAAATGAATGTAAGTGTTTGCATGTGTTTGCAGGACGGACTCCCGTGGTGTGAATCTGAACAGACAGTATGTGAACCCCAGTCCAGATCTGCACCCCTCCATCTACGGCGCCAAATCTCTCCTGCTTTACCACCACATGCACAATCGCCTCGGCAACAACGCTCCCTCCGCCCTCAAAACCTCCAACCAATCAAACACCACCCTTCCTGTGACCACGCCCACTGAGCTAGAGCGCTGTCTCAACCAGCGCAACGAGGCGGAGCGAGGAGACGGGCCAATCCCGATGCAGCTGGAGGAGAGCTGGGAGAAGGGCGGAGTCGAGAAGGAGGCGGCGCCTTGCGATGAGAACCAATCGACGCAGAGCAAAGGCGACGCCCCTGTAGTGACAAGCCCCGCCCCCTGTGAGCAGATCCCGCCCCAGGAAAGCGGAGTGGCGTATTACATAGACTTGCATGGCCACGCCTCCAAGAGAGGATGCTTCATGTACGGCAACAACCTGACGGACGAGAGTCAGCAGGTGTGTGTGTGTGTGTGTGTGTGTGTGTGTGTGTGTGTGTGTGTGTGTGTGTGTGAGAGTGACATACGAAAACGACACATGGTAGCTGTGTGATCTCACTTTCATGTATTTTTTTGCCTAAAATTTCTAGCCATAAAAATACATTTATTCATTGTTAAACATTCAAATTTAATTAGTTGTTTTAAATTTTACATTTTTTTTAACGATTTTAAATTTAATTGATTATTTTGAATGTTTTAAATTAAATTAATTATTTAAAATGTTTTAAATGTATTCAGTTATTTTAAGTGTTTTAAATTTAGTTAGTTTCAATTTTCAATGCTTTCCAGGTGGAGAACATGCTGTATCCGAAGCTGATCTCACTAAACTGCGCCCATTTTGATTTCTTGGGCTGTAATTTCTCGGAAAAGAACATGTACGCCCGCGACAAACGCGACGGCCAATCGAAAGAGGGCAGTGGACGTGTGGCCATTCACAAAACCATCGGCCTGATCCACAGGTACAGGATAAAACTCAGTCAAATATTAAAGGGACAGTTCATCCAAAAATGAAGATTAGCCCATGATTTACTCGCCCTCAAGCCATCCTAGGTTTATATGACATTTTACTTTCAGACGAACACAATCAGAGTTATAGAAAAATAAGTCCTGGAAGAGAAGGTTTATAATGGCAGTGAATGGCCATTTCTGTTTTATCTATCATCATAAAAGTGCATCTGTCCATCATAAAAGTGCATCTATCATCATGAAAGTGCATCTATCCATCATAAAAGTGCATCTGTCCATCATAAAAGTGCATCTGTCCATCATAAAAGTGCATCTATCCATCATAAAAGTGCATCTATCATCATAAAAGTGCATCTGTCCATCATAAAAGTGCATCTGTCCATCATAAAAGTGCATCTATCATCATAAAAGTGCATCTATCCATCATAAAAGTGCATCTATCCATCATAAAAGTGCATCTGTCCATCATAAAAGTGCATCTGTCCATCATAAAAGTGCATCTGTCCATCATAAAAGTGCATCTATCCATCATAAAAGTGCATCTATCCATCATAAAAGTGCATCTGTCCATCATAAAAGTGCATCTGTCCATCATAAAAGTGCATCTATCCATCATAAAAGTGCATCTGTCCATCATAAAAGTGCATCTGTCCATCATAAAAGTGCATCTGTCCATCATAAAAGTGCATCTATCCATCATAAAAGTGCATCTGTCATCATAAAAGTGCATCTGTCCATCATAAAAGTGCATCTGTCCATCATAAAAGTGCATCTATCCATCATAAAAGTGCATCTGTCATCATAAAAGTGCATCTGTCCATCATAAAAGTGCATCTGTCCATCATAAAAGTGCATCTATCATCATAAAAGTGCATCTGTCCATCATAAAAGTGCATCTGTCCATCATAAAAGTGCATCTGTCCATCATAAAAGTGCATCTATCCATCATAAAAGTGCATCTGTCCATCATAAAAGTGCATCTATCATCATAAAAGTGCATCTATCATCATAAAAGTGCATCTATCCATCATAAAAGTGCATCTATCCCTGATAAAAGTGCATCTATCCATCATAAAAGTGCATCTGTCCATCATAAAAGTGCATCTATCATCATAAAAGTGCATCTGTCCATCATAAAAGTGCATCTATCCATCATAAAAGTGCATCTGTCCATCATAAAAGTGCATCTATCCATCATAAAAGTGCATCTATCATCATAAAAGTGCATCTATCCATCATAAAAGTGCATCTATCCCTGATAAAAGTGCATCTGTCCATCATAAAAGTGCATCTATCATCATAAAAGTGCATCTATCCATCATAAAAGTGCATCTGTCCATCATAAAAGTGCATCTATCATCATAAAAGTGCATCTATCCATCATAAAAGTGCATCTGTCCATCATAAAAGTGCATCTGTCCATCATAAAAGTGCATCTGTCCATCATAAAAGTGCATCTGTCCATCATAAAAGTGCATCTGTCCATCATAAAAGTGCATCTATCCATCATAAAAGTGCATCTGTCCATCATAAAAGTGCATATATTCATGATAAAAGTGCATCTGTCCATCATAAAAGTGCATCTGTCCATCATAAAAGTGCATCTGTCCATCATAAAAGTGCATCTGTCCATCATAAAAGTGCATCTGTCCATCATAAAAGTGCATCTATCCATCATAAAAGTGCATCTGTCCATCATAAAAGTGCATCTATCCATCATAAAAGTGCATATATTCATGATAAAAGTGCATCTGTCCATCATAAAAGTGCATATATTCATGATAAAAGTGCATCTATCCATCATAAAAGTGCATATATTCATGATAAAAGTGCATCTATTCGTGATAAAAGTGCATCTGTCCATCATAAAAGTGTTTTTACTTGATTGTGTTCGTCTATCCCCTTAAACCGCTGTGACGTGAGTTTAAGGGGATGACGTGAGACTGATATATGTGTTTCCTGTCTTTAGCTACACACTGGAGTGCAACTACAACACGGGGCGTTCGGTGAACACCATCCCGCCCGCATGTCACGATAACGGAAGAGCCACGCCCCCTCCGCCGCCCGCCTTCCCGCCCAAATACACACCTGAGGTGTACGAACAGGTGGGGCGAGCGGTTGCCATAGCAGCGCTGGACATGGCGGAGTGTAACCCGTGGCCACGGCTAGTTCTGTCTGAACACAGCAGCCTCATGAACCTGCGGGCCTCCATCCTCAAACACGTGAGGAACAGCAAGGGCTTCGCGTCCGACAGCCGCAGAAACACCAAGAACAGCAGCCCGCCTAAACCTGCGTAAGAGCCTGAAACCGTACAAACGTTTAAAGTCCCCGTAGTCAATAATTGTATCCCTTAAAACTCATCTTTGATCCCCAAAATTACATATTTAAACATTTCTGCCTCAGAATATCTTGATTGTAACTCGACACCCTTGCCTCATTTAGTATACGCGGTTCTATGAATATGCAAATTGTGGTGAAAATCAAGCTTTTAACGTTGTTTATGTGTCTATGTGGTGTTTTTAATACGCTTAAATCATGTGTAAGTTCATAAGTGGACAGCATTGCTGAGTATTTTCTGCTTAAAACTGCAGTGAACCAAAGACAGTCTCAAAAACACGGTTTGAAATCGCTGGTGTTTCTGACGTCACACACTACCTTGACCAATCAGATCAACGTGTGATCGTCAACCAGTGGATCTCTGAGTGAGTGAGTGAGTGAGTGAGTGGAGGCGGGGCTCATTTGCATATTCATAGAGCCACGTATACTAAATGAGGCAGGGGTGTTGAGTTACATTCAAGATATTTTAAGACATGAAGAGGTTTTTTCAAGGAAAGAAACACTTAAATATGTTATTTTTGTGTCAAAGATGAGTTTTAAGGGGTAAAATGATAGACTACAGGGAGACTTAAACTGAAAGTTATAAAATAAACATTAACTGAAGTAACAAACCTGTTTTATTTAGTTTAACTTGATGTACTAAAATAACTCAAACTGAAATAATAATGTAAGAAAGCTTTATAGACATAGTCAATTAAAAATGCTGACATGGCATTGATATCTCTGCCAGCTTCCTCCTGATGGATGTGTTTCGATCTCGTTGTGTTTTCCCAGAAGCCTGAGCATCTCGGCCTCGGAGAACTCGCTCACCCGGACGCGCAGTGTGGCTGATGTTCAGGCGTCCCGGCAGACTGCGTCTCAGATCAAGAGTTCTCCCAGCTTCACCTTCGGCAGCTCGGCCTGCGCTCACGGCGCCGGCGCTCACCGGCCCCCGCACCGGAGCCTGGGGCCCGTCAGAGGTCAGATCACAGTCACAGTGTGGATGATTGACTTGTGCTGGCTGAGATTGGGATTGCGGAAGTTTAGGATAAGAAATCTCTCAGATCTTATCTTTTGGCTTGTCTAAAAGTTTGAAGATTTAATCAAATAAGTCAATAAAATGTTAAAAACATGTTCTAATGCATTGTTAACATATTTTAGCATGTTGCTAACATTTTTTAGCATGTTTGTAGCATGATTTAACATGTTGCTATAGCATGTTTTCACATTAATTAGCATATTGCTTGCATTATTTAACACATTGGTAGCATGTTTAAGAACATTGCTAAAATGAATTAGCATGTTGCTAGTATGTATAAGTATGTTGCTAACATAACACGTTGGTAACATTTTTATCATGATTTAACACATTGCTAACATGTTGTTAGCCTTATTTAATACATTGCTAGCAACTTCAAC
This sequence comes from Phoxinus phoxinus, assembly GCF_949152265.1. Lineage (NCBI taxonomy): Eukaryota > Metazoa > Chordata > Actinopteri > Cypriniformes > Leuciscidae > Phoxinus > Phoxinus phoxinus. The sequence continues at coordinate 859,762 of NC_136884.1, forward strand.
ATGTGTTAACATTATATAACATGTTACTAGCATTTTTTACTATGTTGCTAACATGTTTTAACATGTTGCTATCATGATTTCAGACATTTTACCATGTTGCTAGAATGATTTAACATGTTGTTAGCATGATTCAACACGTTGTTAGCATGTTGCTAAGATGATTTAACATTTTAGCATTATTAAGCACAATGTTAGCATGTTGCTAGCATGATTTAACATGATTTAGCACGTTGTTCGCA
>NC_136884.1:867500-885000 GCF_949152265.1 Phoxinus phoxinus
TGTGTTCTGGTTGCAGATGTGAGCTGAAGTGTGTGTTCTGGTTGCAGATGTGAGCTGAAGTGTGTGTTCTGGTTGCAGATGTGAGCTGAAGTGTGTGTTCTGGTTGCAGGTGTGAGCTGAAGTGTGTGTTCTGGTTGCAGGTGTGAGCTGAAGTGTGTGTTCTGGTTGCAGGTGTGAGCTGAAGTGTGTGTTCTGGTTGCAGATGTGAGCTGAAGTGTGTGTTCTGGTTGCAGATGTGAGCTGAAGTGTGTGTTCTGGTGGCAGATGTGAGCTGAAGTGTGTGTTCTGGTTGCAGGTGTGAGCTGAAGTGTGTGTTCTGGTTGCAGATGTGAGCTGAAGTGTGTGTTCTGGTTGCAGATGTGAGCTGAAGTGTGTGTTCTGGTTGCAGATGTGAGCTGAAGTGTGTGTTCTGGTTGCAGGTGTGAGCTGAAGTGTGTGTTCTGGTTGCAGGTGTGAGCTGAAGTGTGTGTTCTGGTTGCAGGTGTGAGCTGAAGTGTGTGTTCTGGTTGCAGGTGTGAGCTGAAGTGTGTGTTCTGGTGGCAGATGTGAGCTGAAGTGTGTGTTCTGGTGGCAGATGTGAGCTGAAGTGTGTGTTCTGGTTGCAGATGTGAGCTGAAGTGTGTGTTCTGGTGGCAGATGTGAGCTGAAGTGTGTGTTCTGGTTGCAGATGTGAGCTGAAGTGTGTGTTCTGGTTGCAGGTGTGAGCTGAAGTGTGTGTTCTGGTTGCAGATGTGAGCTGAAGTGTGTGTTCTGGTTGCAGATGTGAGCTGAAGTGTGTGTTCTGGTTGCAGATGTGAGCTGAAGTGTGTGTTCTGGTGGCAGGTGTGAGCTGAAGTGTGTGTTCTGGTTGCAGATGTGAGCTGAAGTGTGTGTTCTGGTTGCAGGTGTGAGCTGAAGTGTGTGTTCTGGTTGCAGATGTGAGCTGAAGTGTGTGTTCTGGTTGCAGATGTGAGCTGAAGTGTGTGTTCTGGTTGCAGGTGTGAGCTGAAGTGTGTGTTCTGGTTGCAGGTGTGAGCTGAAGTGTGTGTTCTGGTTGCAGGTGTGAGCTGAAGTGTGTGTTCTGGTTGCAGGTGTGAGCTGAAGTGTGTGTTCTGGTGGCAGATGTGAGCTGAAGTGTGTGTTCTGGTGGCAGATGTGAGCTGAAGTGTGTGTTCTGGTTGCAGATGTGAGCTGAAGTGTGTGTTCTGGTGGCAGATGTGAGCTGAAGTGTGTGTTCTGGTTGCAGATGTGAGCTGAAGTGTGTGTTCTGGTTGCAGGTGTGAGCTGAAGTGTGTGTTCTGGTTGCAGATGTGAGCTGAAGTGTGTGTTCTGGTGGCAGATGTGAGCTGAAGTGTGTGTTCTGGTTGCAGATGTGAGCTGAAGTGTGTGTTCTGGTTGCAGGTGTGAGCTGAAGTGTGTGTTCTGGTTGCAGGTGTGAGCTGAAGTGTGTGTTCTGGTTGCAGATGTGAGCTGAAGTGTGTGTTCTGGTTGCAGGTGTGAGCTGAAGTGTGTGTTCTGGTTGCAGGTGTGAGCTGAAGTGTGTGTTCTGGTTGCAGGTGTGAGCTGAAGTGTGTGTTCTGGTGGCAGATGTGAGCTGAAGTGTGTGTTCTGGTTGCAGGTGTGAGCTGAAGTGTGTGTTCTGGTTGCAGGTGTGAGCTGAAGTGTGTGTTCTGGTTGCAGATGTGAGCTGAAGTGTGTGTTCTGGTGGCAGATGTGAGCTGAAGTGTGTGTTCTGGTGGCAGATGTGAGCTGAAGTGTGTGTTCTGGTTGCAGGTGTGAGCTGAAGTGTGTGTTCTGGTTGCAGATGTGAGCTGAAGTGTGTGTTCTGGTTGCAGGTGTGAGCTGAAGTGTGTGTTCTGGTTGCAGGTGTGAGCTGAAGTGTGTGTTCTGGTTGCAGATGTGAGCTGAAGTGTGTGTTCTGGTGGCAGATGTGAACTGAAGTGTGTGTTCTGGTTGCAGGTGTGAGCTGAAGTGTGTGTTCTGGTTGCAGGTGTGAGCTGAAGTGTGTGTTCTGGTTGCAGATGTGACTGAAGTGTGTGTTCTGGTTGCAGGTGTGAGCTGAAGTGTGTGTTCTGGTTGCAGGTGTGAGCTGAAGTGTGTGTTCTGGTTGCAGGTGTGAGCTGAAGTGTGTGTTCTGGTTGCAGGTGTGAGCTGAAGTGTGTGTTCTGGTTGCAGATGTGAGCTGAAGTGTGTGTTCTGGTTGCAGGTGTGAGCTGAAGTGTGTGTTCTGGTTGCAGATGTGAGCTGAAGTGTGTGTTCTGGTTGCAGGTGTGAGCTGAAGTGTGTGTTCTGGTTGCAGGTGTGAGCTGAAGTGTGTGTTCTGGTTGCAGGTGTGAGCTGAAGTGTGTGTTCTGGTTGCAGGTGTGAGCTGAAGTGTGTGTTCTGGTTGCAGATGTGAGCTGAAGTGTGTGTTCTGGTTGCAGGTGTGAGCTGAAGTGTGTGTTCTGGTTGCAGGTGTGAGCTGAAGTGTGTGTTCTGGTTGCAGATGTGAGCTGAAGTGTGTGTTCTGGTGGCAGATGTGAGCTGAAGTGTGTGTTCTGGTTGCAGGTGTGAGCTGAAGTGTGTGTTCTGGTTGCAGATGTGAGCTGAAGTGTGTGTTCTGGTTGCAGGTGTGAGCTGAAGTGTGTGTTCTGGTTGCAGGTGTGAGCTGAAGTGTGTGTTCTGGTTGCAGGTGTGAGCTGAAGTGTGTGTTCTGGTTGCAGGTGTGAGCTGAAGTGTGTGTTCTGGTTGCAGATGTGAGCTGAAGTGTGTGTTCTGGTTGCAGGTGTGAGCTGAAGTGTGTGTTCTGGTTGCAGGTGTGAGCTGAAGTGTGTGTTCTGGTTGCAGATGTGAGCTGAAGTGTGTGTTCTGGTTGCAGGTGTGAGCTGAAGTGTGTGTTCTGGTTGCAGGTGTGAGCTGAAGTGTGTGTTCTGGTTGCAGGTGTGAGCTGAAGTGTGTGTTCTGGTTGCAGATGTGAGCTGAAGTGTGTGTTCTGGTTGCAGATGTGAGCTGAAGTGTGTGTTCTGGTTGCAGGTGTGAGCTGAAGTGTGTGTTCTGGTTGCAGGTGTGAGCTGAAGTGTGTGTTCTGGTTGCAGGTGTGAGCTGAAGTGTGTGTTCTGGTTGCAGGTGTGAGCTGAAGTGTGTGTTCTGGTTGCAGGTGTGAGCTGAAGTGTGTGTTCTGGTTGCAGGTGTGAGCTGAAGTGTGTGTTCTGGTTGCAGGTGTGAGCTGAAGTGTGTGTTCTGGTGGCAGATGTGAGCTGAAGTGTGTGTTCTGGTTGCAGATGTGAGCTGAAGTGTGTGTTCTGGTTGCAGATGTGAGCTGAAGTGTGTGTTCTGGTTGCAGATGTGAGCTGAAGTGTGTGTTCTGGTTGCAGATGTGAGCTGAAGTGTGTGTTCTGGTTGCAGATGTGAGCTGAAGTGTGTGTTCTGGTTGCAGGTGTGAGCTGAAGTGTGTGTTCTGGTTGCAGGTGTGAGCTGAAGTGTGTGTTCTGGTTGCAGGTGTGAGCTGAAGTGTGTGTTCTGGTTGCAGATGTGAGCTGAAGTGTGTGTTCTGGTTGCAGATGTGAGCTGAAGTGTGTGTTCTGGTTGCAGATGTGAGCTGAAGTGTGTGTTCTGGTTGCAGGTGTGAGCTGAAGTGTGTGTTCTGGTTGCAGATGTGAGCTGAAGTGTGTGTTCTGGTTGCAGATGTGAGCTGAAGTGTGTGTTCTGGTTGCAGATGTGAGCTGAAGTGTGTGTTCTGGTTGCAGGTGTGAGCTGAAGTGTGTGTTCTGGTTGCAGGTGTGAGCTGAAGTGTGTGTTCTGGTTGCAGGTGTGAGCTGAAGTGTGTGTTCTGGTTGCAGGTGTGAGCTGAAGTGTGTGTTCTGGTGGCAGATGTGAGCTGAAGTGTGTGTTCTGGTGGCAGATGTGAGCTGAAGTGTGTGTTCTGGTTGCAGATGTGAGCTGAAGTGTGTGTTCTGGTGGCAGATGTGAGCTGAAGTGTGTGTTCTGGTTGCAGATGTGAGCTGAAGTGTGTGTTCTGGTTGCAGGTGTGAGCTGAAGTGTGTGTTCTGGTTGCAGATGTGAGCTGAAGTGTGTGTTCTGGTTGCAGATGTGAGCTGAAGTGTGTGTTCTGGTTGCAGATGTGAGCTGAAGTGTGTGTTCTGGTGGCAGGTGTGAGCTGAAGTGTGTGTTCTGGTTGCAGATGTGAGCTGAAGTGTGTGTTCTGGTTGCAGGTGTGAGCTGAAGTGTGTGTTCTGGTTGCAGATGTGAGCTGAAGTGTGTGTTCTGGTTGCAGATGTGAGCTGAAGTGTGTGTTCTGGTTGCAGGTGTGAGCTGAAGTGTGTGTTCTGGTTGCAGGTGTGAGCTGAAGTGTGTGTTCTGGTTGCAGGTGTGAGCTGAAGTGTGTGTTCTGGTTGCAGGTGTGAGCTGAAGTGTGTGTTCTGGTGGCAGATGTGAGCTGAAGTGTGTGTTCTGGTGGCAGATGTGAGCTGAAGTGTGTGTTCTGGTTGCAGATGTGAGCTGAAGTGTGTGTTCTGGTGGCAGATGTGAGCTGAAGTGTGTGTTCTGGTTGCAGATGTGAGCTGAAGTGTGTGTTCTGGTTGCAGGTGTGAGCTGAAGTGTGTGTTCTGGTTGCAGATGTGAGCTGAAGTGTGTGTTCTGGTGGCAGATGTGAGCTGAAGTGTGTGTTCTGGTTGCAGATGTGAGCTGAAGTGTGTGTTCTGGTTGCAGGTGTGAGCTGAAGTGTGTGTTCTGGTTGCAGGTGTGAGCTGAAGTGTGTGTTCTGGTTGCAGATGTGAGCTGAAGTGTGTGTTCTGGTTGCAGGTGTGAGCTGAAGTGTGTGTTCTGGTTGCAGGTGTGAGCTGAAGTGTGTGTTCTGGTTGCAGGTGTGAGCTGAAGTGTGTGTTCTGGTGGCAGATGTGAGCTGAAGTGTGTGTTCTGGTTGCAGGTGTGAGCTGAAGTGTGTGTTCTGGTTGCAGGTGTGAGCTGAAGTGTGTGTTCTGGTTGCAGATGTGAGCTGAAGTGTGTGTTCTGGTGGCAGATGTGAGCTGAAGTGTGTGTTCTGGTGGCAGATGTGAGCTGAAGTGTGTGTTCTGGTTGCAGGTGTGAGCTGAAGTGTGTGTTCTGGTTGCAGATGTGAGCTGAAGTGTGTGTTCTGGTTGCAGGTGTGAGCTGAAGTGTGTGTTCTGGTTGCAGGTGTGAGCTGAAGTGTGTGTTCTGGTTGCAGATGTGAGCTGAAGTGTGTGTTCTGGTGGCAGATGTGAACTGAAGTGTGTGTTCTGGTTGCAGGTGTGAGCTGAAGTGTGTGTTCTGGTTGCAGGTGTGAGCTGAAGTGTGTGTTCTGGTTGCAGATGTGACTGAAGTGTGTGTTCTGGTTGCAGGTGTGAGCTGAAGTGTGTGTTCTGGTTGCAGGTGTGAGCTGAAGTGTGTGTTCTGGTTGCAGGTGTGAGCTGAAGTGTGTGTTCTGGTTGCAGGTGTGAGCTGAAGTGTGTGTTCTGGTTGCAGATGTGAGCTGAAGTGTGTGTTCTGGTTGCAGGTGTGAGCTGAAGTGTGTGTTCTGGTTGCAGATGTGAGCTGAAGTGTGTGTTCTGGTTGCAGGTGTGAGCTGAAGTGTGTGTTCTGGTTGCAGGTGTGAGCTGAAGTGTGTGTTCTGGTTGCAGGTGTGAGCTGAAGTGTGTGTTCTGGTTGCAGGTGTGAGCTGAAGTGTGTGTTCTGGTTGCAGATGTGAGCTGAAGTGTGTGTTCTGGTTGCAGGTGTGAGCTGAAGTGTGTGTTCTGGTTGCAGGTGTGAGCTGAAGTGTGTGTTCTGGTTGCAGATGTGAGCTGAAGTGTGTGTTCTGGTGGCAGATGTGAGCTGAAGTGTGTGTTCTGGTTGCAGGTGTGAGCTGAAGTGTGTGTTCTGGTTGCAGATGTGAGCTGAAGTGTGTGTTCTGGTTGCAGGTGTGAGCTGAAGTGTGTGTTCTGGTTGCAGGTGTGAGCTGAAGTGTGTGTTCTGGTTGCAGGTGTGAGCTGAAGTGTGTGTTCTGGTTGCAGGTGTGAGCTGAAGTGTGTGTTCTGGTTGCAGATGTGAGCTGAAGTGTGTGTTCTGGTTGCAGGTGTGAGCTGAAGTGTGTGTTCTGGTTGCAGGTGTGAGCTGAAGTGTGTGTTCTGGTTGCAGATGTGAGCTGAAGTGTGTGTTCTGGTTGCAGGTGTGAGCTGAAGTGTGTGTTCTGGTTGCAGGTGTGAGCTGAAGTGTGTGTTCTGGTTGCAGGTGTGAGCTGAAGTGTGTGTTCTGGTTGCAGATGTGAGCTGAAGTGTGTGTTCTGGTTGCAGATGTGAGCTGAAGTGTGTGTTCTGGTTGCAGGTGTGAGCTGAAGTGTGTGTTCTGGTTGCAGGTGTGAGCTGAAGTGTGTGTTCTGGTTGCAGGTGTGAGCTGAAGTGTGTGTTCTGGTTGCAGGTGTGAGCTGAAGTGTGTGTTCTGGTTGCAGGTGTGAGCTGAAGTGTGTGTTCTGGTTGCAGGTGTGAGCTGAAGTGTGTGTTCTGGTTGCAGGTGTGAGCTGAAGTGTGTGTTCTGGTGGCAGGTGTGAGCTGCAGCCTCGGCCGAGCCGTATCCCGGTGCGGAGGGACGTTCGGTCCGCGGTCGCCCCGCTCACGGGCCTCGAGACGCACAGCATGAGTGTGTGGAAGATGATCAAACCCGACATCAAGACGCAGCTGGCGGGTCAGAGCTTTAACTAACCCTGTGCAGCGTCATATTTAATAAGCCCATAATGCTCAGCATGAAGAAACACAAACTCCTCCTGTCGTCCGATCGACACCTTAGCACGTAAAAGTCTTTTAATGTACAGGTGAGACTGGAGAAATGAGAATATGGTGCATTTATTTCAGTAATTCAACTTAAAAGGTGAAACTAATATATTATATAGACTCATTACATGCAAAGTGATATATTTCAAACATGTATTTGTTATAATTTTGATGATTATGGCTCATAGTTTATGAAAACCTTTTTTCCAGTTTCACCTGTACAGTAATTTTACAAACGTCCACCTTCAGCTCGTGTCTTTACTGATATTTATCTAGGAAACTTAAGAATAACATATAATGATTTTGTTAGTAATATTTTTAATTACTTAATATCCTCATGACTTATCCTCCTTTGACCCATGCGTGTGTCGGGCTTCACAGGATTAAACCTCGTGTTCTTCCGTCCAACATGCATTCCCTGCTGATTATTTGTTGCTTGTGATTTGAATATTAAAGGAGAACTCCGGTCAATTTTAACATTGAGCTCAATTTTTAGTAAATTTGGAGTGCTGTCAATACAGAGAACAACGACAAAAATCGGTGTTGCCTACACTGTGTTATCCTATTTTTAAAATTTGCACCCTATTGACTTGAATGGGGCAAGTTTTAAACCTGCTTTTATCCTCTTAACATCCTTGATGTGTCACTACAAGTGCCCAGCCATGTTGAGTGATTCCTTAAGAGTGAACACGAGTGAATCTGACTGCAGTAGATGTGAAAGATATTAATAAAAATGATGTTATATCAGCCAGCGCACAGACCTGTATTTAGTTCCTGTTTTCGGTGGAAGTCCAAAGTAGTCGATTGTCGAGTTCACGCGCGTGATCATAGTAACTAAACCTATGCGCGTGAACTCGACAATCGACTACTTTGGACTTCCACCGAAAACAGGAACTAAATACAGGTATGTGCGCTGGCTGATATAACATCATTTTTATTAATATCTTTCACATCTACTGCAGTCAGATTCACTCGTGTTCACTCTTAAGGAATCACTCAACATGGCTGGGCACTTGTAATGACACATCAAATATGTTAAGAGGATAAAAGCAGGTTTAAAACTTGCCCCATTCAAGTCAATAGGGTGCAAATTTTAAAAATAGGATAACACGGTGTAGGCAACACCGATTTTTGTCGTTGTTCTCTGTATTGACAGCTCTCCAAATTTACTAAAAATTGAGCTCAATGTTAAAATTGACCGGAGTTCTCCTTTAATGTATCCGTGTAACTCTGTTTGTAGGGGTGTCTGGGAAAGACGGTTCATTGCGTCTGGCCACCAAATCTCTGCTGAAGAGCTCTGGAGACGCTAGAGATAAACACACAAACAGGTAACACACACACACACACACACACTAGTTCTCAGGCTCGACTAGAACAGGTTTTCCTGCTTGAATGTTGATTATTCTCCTCATATTCTCCATTGTTGCGGCTCCTCTCTTCCCAGTCTGTCAGTAACGCTCTGTTTACTTCCTGTCTCTATGAAGCCCCGCCTTCTGAAAAGCACACTGTACTCTGATTGGCCGGCTGGAGCAGTGTGTTGTGATTGGTCATTAAGTCATTTAATACTTAAAAAGCCTTTCATCTCAACAGATCTTTGCCGACCTGAGGATCATCCGCCTCTACAGAAGCTCCTCCTCTTTAACGGTCACTGACATGTGGTGCTTTCCCAGCATGCAGCAGTGCTGCGGCTGTTTTAACCGTCCATAAACACAAACACTAAAACAACAACACAATGTGCACATGTGTTGTGTTTCTAAGGAAACCCTTTTTAAGTGTGTGTGTGTGGCTTCGTTTTGTAATTGAAAAATGATGTGGCAGATTTTATTTTGCATAGGAGTGTGTGGCTTATCACGGTTCAGAAGCTCAGTGTGAAATACTGAGAATTAAACGCATTTCTCTGTGAACTCTAGAAAGCAATAAACATGAATGTGTATTTACGAAAGAAATGCAGACTTCGTTATTCACATCAAGAAAACACACACACACACACATCCACACTTTGACAATTTATTCCCATGATTTCCATACAAAACGCAGATTTACAGCTGGACCATCCTCCGGTTCTCCGCTCGCCGAGGCCTTTCCCTGCAAGAGCACACGTCAGTCTCCATCAGACATGAGCAGGTGTGTGTGTGTGTGTGTGTGTGTGTGCGCACGCTCACCTCTCAGGCTCACTCCAGTTTCTTCGGGTTGTTCACCGCCACATAGTGATACAGGACCACCAGCAGGAACAGAGAAACGCCCAGCATGTTGGCGAATATGGCCAGCTGTACGTCAGTCACCATCACGCTGAACACAACATGTTTACTGAGACCGGCCTCGCACACACACCACTGCTGTACTACGGTATTACCTTCATTACAGCCTCTATAAAAGCATGTTATTTTTATGATAGCACAATAGAGATGCCAACTTTTACCACAAGTCATTTTTCCCTTTCATTTCTCCCCCAAAAATAAAAATAAATCAGCTAAGAGGTGAATCATAACACTACAAACTTATATATGTGAAAATCCAGACTTAGTGAGGGAAAGAACTACAATCCCATGAAGCATCGCGAACGACAATCAAATTAGGAATGGTGTATAAATATAAAACTACTGTTAATTATATCTATAGAAGCCATATTTGTTACGTTTATTGCTAAAATGTTCACATACATACAAATATCTAAGTATTTTGAGAGCGTAGGGAGATTCAAATGCGTTATGGGAGTGGGCGGGGCTATTTCTTCCGACTCTCTGATTGGTGTGATTTGCTGTACAGCATCATGGGTAATGTAGTTTTTCCACAGGGAATTCTGCTAAATACGATTATTTATAAACAAACAAGCTGAATATGTCTTTAGCAGAAACAAATACCATCGATTAACAAAATGAAGGGAGTTACTACTTGAACTTGACTGCTAAACACTAGTATAACTATGAAGGAAAAAAATTATAATTTTAAACAAAAGATTGCACCCGCATGTACGTTATAGTGCAATTCAGATACCAAGGTGCTGAAAGATTACACACTGATTAATAATGATAATTAAATGGTATTTTAAGGCGTTTAAAAAAGACATCGCATGATTATTTTACTGAAGTGCAACACACAACATGACCGTCATATTATGATCAAGCGACATGAGAATCATCAAAGATCAAAAATGCTGCTCGTGTAATTGATGCTTATTATAGTTTAACATATTATAGTTTAATCTACTGTATTACTCACATTTATTGTGTTGTCTGTGTGATGTTTATGATGAATCAATCTGCCCGCAGCTCGAAAGTTCCTGCGCCGCTGAATTCCGGGATTGAGACACGTCACGTACATACGGGTCTCTGAAGACGTCACATCCTGAATAAATCACGGACAATTCGATTTCTTTATCTCTTTTTTTTGCAGTTATCAATCTAATTATGGAATGAATGTTTGTGTTTTTTTATCAAATAGAAAAAAGGTAAAATAATTGTACATTTTAAAACGTACAATTGAGCGAGTGTTCGGAGTGTTTCTCCTCCTGACCGTTAGAGGCGCTGACGAGATTCCAGACGCTCGAGTAGGCGCGAGTTCAAATATTCAAACTGGAGGCTTTACACAACAAAAACATCTTCAAAACAACAGATTAAACATATAAACATCACTCCTTCATACATCAAGATACATATAACATATGTAAGTAACAATTGCTCCTTATAAATTGTAGCGCTGGGATGTCAGAGTTGACATTATTTTGCGTTTTGTTCATCTGAATAGTGGATACTTATACTTTAATATGTTGGATTGGATAGGATATATATGTATATATATATATATATATATTCAAAGTACGTTACACAGAAAGGAATCAAAATAATACAAAAATTAAAGCAAGGCAAATTAAAACAGTTATAAAATGGATTAAAAGTGTAAAAAGATGATACATGGATAAACTTCTCATCTGTCAAAACACCGGTGTATAATCATATTTTTCACAACTCCCAGTTTTACTCTGAGATTTTGTCTGTGGTGTTCTTTATACACACATACACACACTAACATATTCAACAACATTTATATTTATATATATATATATGTATGCAGTTTTCATCGAGGTCTGGTGTGTTACTGAAGTGTGTGTCTCTGAAGGTCATGGGTGTTTCTGAGCTCTGGTCGATCCTGGACCCGGTCCGGCAGTGTGTGCCGCTCTACAGTCTGTCAGGGAAAACCCTCGCCGTGGATCTCAGCCTGTGGGTCTGTGAGGCCCAGCACGTGCAGGGCATGATGGGAAAAGTCACAAAGCCGCATCTCAGGCGAGTCTATTAGAACTGCACAATAAACACACCGGATACGATTCATCGATTATTTTATGCGCAGTTTGTCAGTGACGAACGGCAGAGCGGTAGAACACACACACACACACACACACACACACACACACACACACACACACACACACACACTCCATCTGAACACCAGAGGGACACACACACACACACACACACACTCCATCTGAACACCAGAGGGACACACACACACACACACACACACACACACACACACACACACTCCATCTGAACACCAGAGGGACACACACACACACACACACACACACACACACTCCATCTGAACACCAGAGGGACACACACACACACACACGCACGCGCACACTCCATCTGAACACCAGAGGGACACACACACACACACACACACGCACGCACACACTCCATCTGAACACCAGAGGGACACACGCACATACACACACATACACACACTCCATCTGAACACCAGAGGGACACACACACACACTCTATCGGAACACCAGAGGGACACACACACACACCCCATCTGAACACCAGAGACACACACACACACACACACACCCCATCTGAACACCAGAGGGTCACACACACACACACACCCCATCTGAACACCAGAGGGACACACACACACACACACCCCATCTGAACACCAGAGGGTCACACACACACACCCCATCTGAACACCAGAGGGACACACACACACACACCCCATCTGAACACCAGAGGGACACACACACACACCCCATCTGAACACCAGAGACACACACAGACACACACCCCATCTGAACACCAGAGGGTCACACGCACACACACACACCCCATCTGAACACCAGAGGGTCACACGCACACACACACACCCCATCTGAACACCAGAGGGTCACACACACACACACACACACCCCAACTGAACACCAGAGGGTCACACACACACACACACACCCCATCTGAACACCAGAGACACACACACACACACACACACACACCCCATCTGAACACCAGAGGGACACACACACACACACACACACACCCCATCCCATCTGAACACCAGAGACACACACACACACACACACACCCCATCTGAACACCAGAGGGACACACACACACACACACCCCATCTGAACACCAGAGGGTCACACACACACACACACACACCCCATCTGAACACCAGAGGGACACACACACCCCATCTGAACACCAGAGGGACACACACACACACCCCATCTGAACACCAGAGACACACACCCCATCTGAACACCAGAGGGTCACACGCACACACACACACCCCATCTGAACACCAGAGGGTCACACACACACACACACACCCCAACTGAACACCAGAGGGTCACACACACACACACACCCCATCTGAACACCAGAGACACACACACACACACACACTCTCCATCTGAACACCAGAGGGACACACACACACCCCATCTGAACACCAGAGGGTCACACACACACACACACGCACGCGCACACTCCATCTGAACACCAGAGGGACACACACACACACACACACACGCACGCACACACTCCATCTGAACACCAGAGGGACACACGCACATACACACACATACACACACTCCATCTGAACACCAGAGGGACACACACACACACTCTATCGGAACACCAGAGGGACACACACACACACCCCATCTGAACACCAGAGACACACACACACACACACACACCCCATCTGAACACCAGAGGGTCACACACACACACACACCCCATCTGAACACCAGAGGGACACACACACACACACACCCCATCTGAACACCAGAGGGTCACACACACACACCCCATCTGAACACCAGAGGGACACACACACACACACCCCATCTGAACACCAGAGGGACACACACACACACCCCATCTGAACACCAGAGACACACACAGACACACACCCCATCTGAACACCAGAGGGTCACACGCACACACACACACCCCATCTGAACACCAGAGGGTCACACGCACACACACACACCCCATCTGAACACCAGAGGGTCACACACACACACACACACACCCCAACTGAACACCAGAGGGTCACACACACACACACACACCCCATCTGAACACCAGAGACACACACACACACACACACACACACCCCATCTGAACACCAGAGGGACACACACACACACACACACACACCCCATCCCATCTGAACACCAGAGACACACACACACACACACACACCCCATCTGAACACCAGAGGGACACACACACACACACACCCCATCTGAACACCAGAGGGTCACACACACACACACACACACCCCATCTGAACACCAGAGGGACACACACACCCCATCTGAACACCAGAGGGACACACACACACACCCCATCTGAACACCAGAGACACACACCCCATCTGAACACCAGAGGGTCACACGCACACACACACACCCCATCTGAACACCAGAGGGTCACACACACACACACACACCCCAACTGAACACCAGAGGGTCACACACACACACACACCCCATCTGAACACCAGAGACACACACACACACACACACTCTCCATCTGAACACCAGAGGGACACACACACACCCCATCTGAACACCAGAGGGTCACACACACACACACACCCCATCTGAACACCAGAGACACACACACACACACACCCCATCTGAACACCAGAGACACACGCACGCACACACTCCATCTGAACACCAGAGGGTCACACACACACACACACACCCCCCATCTGAACACCAGAGACACACGCACGCACACACTCCATCTGAACACCAGAGGGTCACACGCACACACACACACACACACACACACTCCATCTGAACACCAGAGGGTCACACGCACACACACACACACTCCATCTGGCCGATCATCACTGACGAGCTGCGCATAACTAATAATCTCAGCACATTAATGCGATTTCTTAATCTCGATAAGCCAACTCGATTTAAATGCGATTACATGGAAATTGTGATTAATCGTGCAGCCCTAGCATCTAAGTGGCTTGATTTCAGTCGCTCACATGATGACGTGTGTGTGTGTGTGTGTCGTGTGTGTGTGACGTACAGGAACCTGTTCTTCCGCGTGTCTTCGCTCACTCTGATGGGTGTGAAGCTGGTGTTCGTGATGGAGGGAGAAGCTCCCAGAATCAAAGCCGAGACCATGAGCAAACGCACCGAGATGAGGTTCGGCGTCAGGAAACCAGCAGCTGCCAAACACACCAGCAGAGGGCGATTCAAGGCCGTTCTCAGAGAGGTGTGTGTGCGTGTGTGTGCGCTTATTCAGATGATCAAAGTCACTTCGTCGGGTGTCACCTTTCTTGCAGTGTGTAGTAGAGTTTGTGAATGTAAAAGCTCTGCTAAGTTATCGTCTCCTAAAAGCAAGAAGTGATTCTGATCTGCTGAAACGAGTCCGTAATTCCAGTCTCACATGTAGCTAATTTGCATAATCCCCACCTCTGGTGTGTTGATTGGCTGATCAGCGTCTCTAAGCCCCGCCCTCAAACACTGAGTGTATCTGAGACTGGAAGAGTTTGGTTCGTGTCGAGAAGACGCTGTTTTCTGAGATTGAGACGGTAAAACCCACGCCATCCTTACTGTCCGTATCACTGTGATCAAGAGCTGAGATCCAGATATGATAATGACCAATCACAGCAGAGCAGCTCTCAAAGAGGCGGAGCTTAGAGAGACTGAATCTGACCAATCACAGTACAGCAGCTCCCAAAGAGGCGGAGCTTAGAGATACTGAATCTCCGAACTAAGTGTTTCAGAGACTGAGAGAAAACAGTTTTTAACCTTTGATGCGTGTAAATCTAGAAGACCTTCAAAACTAAATTAGAAACCTTTAAAATGTTTGTTTATAATTTTTACCATTCAAATATGATAATGATTGAGCGTTTGGTTTTTCGACCAATCACAGCAGACTGAGCCGTCTGACCAATCAGAGAGCAGAGCAGCTCTCAGAGAGGCGGGGCTTAGAGAGACTGAGGGTACGTTTACACGACAACGATACGCTTAAAACTGGGAAGTTTTTCCTTTGAGTATCCGGCGCACAGACGACATCATTGTCAAAACGATCCCCATTCACACGGATCCGTGAAAAAACAACTAAAATCGCTGTATTCTGCGGCCAGGCCAGTAGATGGCGATGAAACTCTATAGACTGAGCACGTAATACGCATGTGTGCATCTTCAGAGATTCACGTTCTTGTTTTTTACACGAAGACCGTTTTCAAAAACTTGCACTTTTAAACCAGTTTTCAAAAGTTTGTTTTCAGGCGCCAAAAACGACGTTGTTAACGGCAAAACGCATTAAAAGTAGGCCTGTCAAAAGATTAATCGTGATTAATCGCATCCAAAATAAAAGTTTGTGTTTACATAATATATATGTGTTTACTGTGTATAATTATTATGTATAAATACACACACATTCATGTACATATTTAAGAAATAATTGCATTTATATACTGTATAAACATTTATATTATTTATATTATATATAAATATTTTATATATAAATATAACCAATTTCTCTTAAATATATTCATGATTGTGTGTTTTTTATATATATATAAATTATTATACACAGTAAACACACATATATTATGTAAACACAAACTTTTATTTTGGATGCGATTAATCACGATTAATCTTTTGACAGCCCTAATTAAAAGTCGTACATTTTTAGTTGAAAATGGTGTGGTGTAAACAGCCCCTGAGTCTCCGGACGAAGCGTTTCAGAGACACTGAGAGAAAAGAAACAAAGGAGATTATGAGAGAATTCATGTTTTTTGATCTTGGATGCGTGTGAACCTGTTGAGACGCCAAAACAACATTAAGAAGCTTTAAAACTGGGCGATTTCCCCCCGGATCCTGCCTTCTCCCAGTGTGCGCAGCTGCTGGACTGCCTGGGCGTGCCGTGGGTGACGGCGGCGGGGGAAGCCGAGGCCATGTGTGCGTTCCTGGACTCGCGCGGCGCGGTGGACGGGTGCATCACCAACGACGGCGACGCCTTTCTGTACGGCGCCCGCACCGTGTACAGGAACTTCAACATGAGCACGAAGGTCCAGTCTATACACAATCCACACACACTCATCTCATGTGTGTTTAACCGTGTTGTGTGTGACTCATTACAAGTAACTTGAGGTGCGTAATCAGATTACTTTTCAAGTAACTAGTAAAGTAACACACTACTTTTTCAATTTACAACAAAATATCTAAAAACAAAAGTTACTTTTTCAAAAAAAAAAATTACTGACAGCTCTCCTGTCCTCATGTTGAGAGAAATAAAGTGTGTGTGTGTGTGTGTGCAACATTTTAGCATGCAAGCAGTTTCCTGAAACACTCCTGTGTGTGTGTGTGTGTGTGTGTGTGAGTGAGAGTGTGTGCGTGTGCGCGTGTTTGTGTGTTTGTGTGTGTGTGTGTGTGTGTTTAAATTTAATTTGAATGTTAGAATTTGACATAAAAGCTGATGCATACCTCTAAATACGTTTAGAAATAATTTCCATATTTAGGTGAAAATGCCCCTGTAAATCAATTTAAGGTGGAAAATATTGCCCTTAATAAAAACATTTATTTCAATAATATGTTAAATATGAATATCTTCGTGAGTCTGTGGTCAACAACAGGCCTAAACCAGCCTTGGTACCAGTACAAAATCAGTAAAATATCATCTAATTATTATCAACAAAACTTTGAAAATATCGAGACATATTTTTGTCAATATTGCGCACCCCCAATGTACGGTATTCATGTTGATTTCTTCAGGTCTTAAAAAGCCTTAAATTTGACTTGTGCAGGAACCCTGGAGTCTGGACACACACACTGTTGCATTATTGTCCTGTTATCGCGCTCTGTGTTGTATAAAGCGCTGTATGAATATTAATAACGCTGTTGATCTGTCCCGCAGGATCCGCAGGTCGACTGCTATCGGATGTCCAGCGTTCGGGACGAGCTCGGCCTGTGCCGGGAGACGCTCGTGGGTCTGGCCGTCTTCCTGGGGTGCGACTACATCCCGAAGGTACAGCCGGCCGAACCGAGCAGAACAACCTGTGCACGGATGAAGCTCTGTGTGTGTGTGTGTGTGTGTGTGTGTGTGTGTGTGTGTGTGTGTGTGTGTGTGTGTGTGCGACTACATCCCGAAGGTACAGCCGGCCGAACCGAGCAGAACAAGACTCCTGTGCAGTGCTGAAGCTCTGAGTGTGTGTGTGTGTGTGTGTGTGTGTGTGTGTGTGTGTGTGTGTGTGTGTGTGTGTGTGTGTGTGTGTGTGTGTGTGTGTGCGACTACATCCCGAAGGTACAGCCGGCCGAACCGAGCAGAACAAGACTCCTGTGCAGTGCTGAAGCTCTGAGTGTGTGTGTGTGTGTGTGTGTGTGTGTGTGTGTGTGTGTGTGTGTGTGTGTGTGTGTGTGTGTGTGTGTGTGTGTGTGTGTGTGCGACTACATCCCGAAGGTACAGCCGGCCGAACCGAGCAGAACAACCTGTGCACGGATGAAGCTCTGT
>NC_136884.1:890000-955000 GCF_949152265.1 Phoxinus phoxinus
CGTCCTGAACCAAAGCTCCTCTGTTGAGAGGATTCCTGCTAACGGATGCAACATAAGCTCCACCAGGAACAGAGATGTTGTGAGGGATCCACCGAAGCGGAGAGGAAGCGTTCGATTATTACCGGGAAATAAATAACACAAATAAACTAAACCTTAATAGCAAGATAACATATAAAGAGCAATTTCTTGACAGTAAAATATTCATAGCCACGCATAAAATATTCATAGCCACGCATAACCGTGTGTGTGTGTGTGTGTGTGTGTGCAGAAAAGAAGCCAAAGGAGAAGCAGGAGAAGCCGGCTGATTCCCATGATGCCGTGTCGGATCTGTTTGCTCAGATGTGTCTTCAGACCGACACTGATCCAGATGCCGGATTTACCCAGAAACCACCACAGCCTGAGATCCCAGTGCCGCGCTCCCAGAGTTCCCCTTCCGAGTCGGCTCTGATTGGCCAGCTGCATCTCAGCACTATCGACTGGGATTCTTCCTCGTTCACGGCCTCTCCTGACCCGAGGTCTCTTAAAGACCGGATCATGATGAAGAACACCCGGAGTCCTGAACCGATCCGCTCAATCCCGTTCAATCCAAAAACCAGAACCACTACAAACCCAAAGCAGAATCCCGCCGTAAAACCGGCAGAGAAGGTGTGTAAGACGGTGTGTAAGACGAGTGTGTGTGACAGCGACACGGAGAACCGACCCGGATCACCGAAGCCCCAAAGCAAACTCAAGGTCAAATCCGACAAAATTACCCAGAAATCCGACATAATCACCCAGAAATCCGACAAAATTACCCAGAAATCCGACAAAATTACCCAGAAATCCGACATAATCACCCAGAAATCCGACAAAATTACACAGAAATCCAACATAATCACCAATAAATCCAACAAAATCACCCAGAAATTTGACAAAATTACACAGAAATCCGACAAAATTACCCAGAAATCCGACATAATCACCCAGAAATTTGACAAAATTACACAGAAATCCGACATAGTCACCCAGAAATCCGACCAAATCACCAATAAATCCGTCAAAATTACCCAGAAATCCGACATAATCACCCAGAAATCCGACATAATCACCCAGAAATCCGACATAATCACCCATAAATCCGACAAAATCACCCAGAAATCCGCCAATGATGACCAGACGAGGATTAAAACCCCAGAGAAAGAGTCGTTCAGACCGGCGAGCCGTGTCCAGGTGCATCATGGGACGTTTGACTCGGACTCGGACGCTTCGGTGGACAGTCCTCGGCCGCTGGCTGAGAGACTGAAGATGAGATTTGCAAAGTGAGAGATGAAGCACAAGTGGGACTGAGAATAATGTCGACATTTAAATTTGTGAATAAATGTGTTTTGTTTTTTTAATGTGTGTGTTGGTCATTTGTAATCTGAAATATTTCTAAAATGTATGATTTTTTCACTTTATTTAGATTTTCTCCACATCACACAATTACAGATACCATTGAAATATCACATTTATGTATTTATAGTCGTTAATAAGTATATTAATTCCACCTCAGGACAGAGACATAATAAAAGTTCATAAATAATAAAAAGGAGATTATGGATCTGTCATATTATGCATGTTCACACCAGCATTCTGCATGCAATCAAAATAAAGGAAAGGAGAAAATAAATTAATAGCATTTATTATGTGTATATTTATTCATTATAGTTTTGAATTAGCCGTTATGTGTATGTTTTTAGTTTAATTTTGGGTTAATATTCAGTTATTCCCGATGAAATGAAAGTGCATATTTTAAAAGCGCAGTAAAGAAGGAAACTTCCTCTTCTTCTGCTGAGAACTGTCAGAACAACATCAGGAGGAAAGTCACGGCGTGCTCCTAATAAGGGCATCAACGCCTGCACTTCCTCTCAGGCCTTGATCATGAGTGACAGGTGTCACACCTTCCCAGACATGAAAGATCTGACAGCTGCGACACACACACACACACACACACACATCAGCGCACATCATTAACACACTGTTTGTTTATTAGGGATTCAGTCAAGAGCTTACATATGGGGGAATTTAGAAATCATTCAAGAATGGGTTTTAAAAGCGTTAAACTAAAAAGAGTGCTGGACATTTGAGGTAAAAAGACCCCAAAAAACATTTAATTAAATAATAAATGTTCATTCAAATAAAAAACATTTTAGAAAAATTACATATAGGATATATATATATATATATATATTAGATTTAAATGTTTTTTTCTCTCTCTCTTTTATCACTCTAAATCAGAAAATACTGTCAACAGACAGACATTTTTTTTACATTTTCACCTTTTTTTATGAATAAAATGTAAAAAATCAGGCAAATAATATCAGAAACAAACCCCTCAGTGAAATTATCTCTCTATACATATATATATATATAATATGTATGTATGTGTTATATATATATATATATATATATATAAATTTTCCATTATAAATGGGATATATATATATATATATATTTAAAGTAAAACAAATATCGAAAACTTTATTTTATTTCAGTTATTTGAAAAGCTAATTTTCATTTAGTTCAAGTTGAAGTACTTTTAACTTGCTTCTAATAATTATAAATTCATAAAAATGGTTAAAATCAGGAAATCATTCTTTCTTTGCCATTTATATTTACCATTTTTTATAATAAAGAATGACTGTCCACAATACTGCAGTCATTACCATCAAGCCAAGTGTTTTATAGAAAATTATAATATATGTTTTTATTTTCACAATATAAAAAATACTCAAGGCCATGATAAGATGAGAGGTTTTATTTCTCGAGATGTGTGTGTTCCCAATGCAACTATGCTAATTATGAGTGCAGCATCTGTGAAGTGTGTGTGACTCTCTGAGCTTTTGCACTCGTCTGCTCGCATCAATCCGCTAATTGTCGGCGTGTCGACTTAAAGACTCATTTCCCACAAAAGGGGAATCTAATTATTTTCTTTTCACTTACACATTATCCGCCAACATCGCCTCATTCGCACCCGGGTGTCAAGAAGCGCGCGCGTTCAGTCTTCTGCGCATGCGCGCGTCTCTCTTTGAACCTCGCGCTCGTAAAGTTCTCGGGTATAAAAGAGACGTTTTGTCACACGGGATAGATGGATGGATGAGCTGAACGAAGACATGTCGCGGATCGATGTCGATGTGTACACGGCCAAAGTTTTGTCCCAGTGGGACTGGAGCAGAGAAGAGGACCGCGCGTTTGGAGACTCTTGCAGCGCGTCCTCGCCGGAGTCCGCGTGCTCGTCCCCGGACGCGCGCTCCAGCAACAGCGGAGGATGCGAGTCGCAACTGAAGCCCAAAGGGAAGATGAGCGTGAAAAGGAGGATGAAGGCTAGCGAACGGGAGAAGCTGCGCATGCGCAGTCTGGCGGAGGCTCTTCATCAGCTCCGGGATTACCTGCCACCGGTGTACAGTAGGAGAGGACAGCCGTTAACCAAGATACAAACCCTCAAATACACCATTCAGTACATTAAAGAACTCTCCAGCATCCTCGACCAGCAATCTGCGCATGCGCGGCGCTGACGGGACCAACGGCAACAACAACAACAACCCACGGCTCTCTCTGTGTTGTGTAATTTGATCTGGTCACGTCAAACACATGATCAGCGTGCAGCTTGTAGTTTGTCAAGCTACAGCTTCAAATTAGAGCGTTGAAGGAGCTAGCTACACAAAATGTGTCATTTTACTAGCCACTAGCCAGACCGATAAACAAACACAGGTCGGAAGTTAACCTCGGGACGGACGCGTAACCGTGACAACGCGCGTGCGTCTGATGAAGCCTTGTCTATCAAGAACTTTTTGTGCAATGGAAAGATTCTAATGGATGTTGACAATTCTTCGTGGAATCGCCCAGATATCAGGGAATGTTCCCACAACTTTCACTTTTCACTGTTAAGATGATTTAAATAATCATATTTATGATGTTGTTTTACCTGAATAACGTTCTCTTAAAGGGACAGTGCACGCTAAAATTAATATTCTTTATATTATTTTGTACTCGACGAATGTTCTAAGAATGTCTTAATGGTTATGAGAATGCAATCTTAACGTTAGTAAACTACGCAATTAAAAACGTTTTAGAAACATTTTAGGACATACATTTGTTAGATGACGATACAGAAACTTTATTTTTTACAGCTGATTTTAGGCTGATTTTGTACATATTTTTATTTTTCTGTTTGTTTGCTTGTTTATCCACTCTCATGTTTTACTGATGTACATATTTCTTGCTGATGCTTGAGTGGAGTGTCGATGTCTAATATTAAGAGTGTCTTTTAAATTTAAATTGCTGAATAAACATTTTGTTCGTGTTGATGTCAACTGGTTTTTGTATTTCATGTCAAGATAAAAGTGGATTTGAAACTAAAACGTTCAAATATGAGTGACTTTTTAATGTATTTTTTAAGAAATCCAAAAATATTAAAATAAGTTAATTCAATTTACACTTCCTCGATATAACAAGGGCCTAGACACAAAAAGATAAGTAAATAAAATAAATAAATATGCAAATAAACAAAGCAAGAAAATATCTGCACAGTTTCTAAAGTAATAAACAATAACCCTTATAAACACAAAAACTATATAATTTAATATAAGATTATCAAGTCCAGCAAAATCATAGCTTTTTAGTTTTTGACAGGGCTTTTAGACATTGTGCCAAATAGAGATAAAAAAACAGATCTACATTTGTGGATTAAAAATGTTTAGCAATAAAACCACGGCACAACAGCGATTATCATGACGTGTTTCTTGCGACAAGAGCACTGGCCAATCACAGCGCGCCCGTGTTCGGTGTGGGCGGGGCCTCGCGGTACAATGACGCTCTGACAAAGAGAATCAGCGCTCGGTGACGGTGCGGCGCGGGCCGCCATTTCAAAGCCGAATAAACGCGCGAGGTTTCACGATTTAATAAACGGATGCTTATTTTTGAGAGTACAGTGCATAACACTTTATATTTTTAAGGCTCGTTGTTTAGAAGAGCTCCCAATCTCATAAGGTAAGTCACGGAGGACGCGATATGAGCTCGAAATAGAGCGTTTGAGTGTTTAATGTCGGTGAGGAGGCGAGCCGTTAAATCCCACATTCGCCTTCGTTAATTCTACCGAATAACTTCAGCTGTTAGCATTTAGCTAGCTGGAAATATGTAAGAGTCCCTTGTTTATTTGTGTCCTCGGCTGGTTATTTCGTTCAGCTGCGATTATGGCGACAGCCTACAGTAAATCTCGGAATGTATGAAAATAACGAATTAAGCTTGAAAATGCGACTAAAATCATCAAATGTATGTTATTTTGTGCGCCTAAACACACCTTCAGTGTCAATAATCATCATATTCATGTGTAATAACATCATAAACACCGAGCAAATACATGATTTTATCCTTTAAATTCCATACTACATAGAAATATTAAAATAGAAAAATCGACCATATGTATTGATGATATAATCGTGCACTCAGGGGTGTATGCAAATTACATGTAAATATTAAAATTGAACCTATAAATTGATATAATCGTGCACTCAGGGGTGTATGCAAATTACATATAAATATTAAAATTGAACCTATATATTGATATAATCGTGCACTCAGGGGTGTATGCAAATTACATGTAAATATTAAAATTGAACCTATAAAATGATATAATCGTGCACTCAGGGGTGTATGCAAATTACATATAAATATTAAAATTGAACATATATTGATGATATAATTGTGCACTCAGGGGTGTATGCAAATTACATATAAATATTAAAATTGAACCTATATATTGATGATATAATCGTGCACTCAGGGGTGTATGCAAATTACATATAAATATTAAAATTGAATCTATATATTGATATAATCGTGCTCTCAGGGGTGTATGCAAATTACATATAAATATTACAATTGAACCTATATATTGATATAATCGTGCACTCAGGGGTGTATGCTAATTAATTACATATAAATATTAAAATTGAACCTATATATTGATATAATCGTGCACTCAGGGGTGTATGCTAATTAATTACATATAAATATTAAAATTGAACCTATATATTGATGATATAATCGTGCACTTAGGGGTGTATGCTAATTATTATCATCCAATAATTGCTCTCTGCCTTGAGAAACCCCTCCTACCAATGTCAGGTAGCAATTCAGGGTGTAACTGAAAGCCTAATTAAAAATTAAATTATTTATAAATATATTTGATATGCCCTGCCTCAAATTCCTGAAATCTCATGAGGTCTACTGTTCAAATGATGTGTTCTTTCTCAATATCTTGAGATGTTTTCTCTCTCTCATGCGTCGTTTCCATTTATAGCAAAATCTTCTGCAGTTTCTTTAGAGATGCTTCACTTTACAGTTGGCCGTGTGCGTTCACACTATTAATACACGGCTTGTGCCCTGAAATCCCCGTGGCCCAGATCAGCTGCTTATATCCCAGCAGGCCGTTCGGTGACGGAGGTTCTGGCATGTTAAGCTCGTCGTGTGGCTTTAAGGCCGAAGGAAAACCGTCAAACATTTGACATTGGCGCTTGAACGTTTCCAATCTGGATTTGGGTCAAAGGTGAAGGTTTTAGGGCTGGTGTGAAGGCAGATGTTATGTGTTCTTATACTACAGGGCCGTTGAATGCTTGAATCTGATTGGTTGACAAACGTTCTATGGTGTGCAATTATTTTCAGGGAACCGCACAGCTAAAGTAGTTCCGGCAGGTCTTGACCTCATTACAGTTCTATATCACTGCGCGTGGTTCACTGTAATAACGGAAAATAGGACACAATTCATAACAAGAAAAACCGCAGCCCCATGCGCTTGATCTGCAATTTTCAATGTCTAACTTCACAATCAATGGAAACATGCAGTTTAATTTGAATAAATAAAGTATACAGTCCTATATAATCGATAGAAAATTAAACTGAATATTTAAATAAATTGAAAGTCCCGTTGCACTGGTTTTCGTAATTATTGAAGATAATGTAACAAATAAATAAAATTGATAGGCCCATACTTGTTAAAAGGGCTTTGTGTTTCATTTATTAGTCTAGTCTACTGTCACTAATAGAAAAAAAGAATGAACGAATTAATTAAAACGAATTGAATTAATAAATAAATAATAATATTGACGCACATGCTTCTCTCTAAGGCCGGTTATGAATGTAATTTGATACTTATGACTGATCATGCATGCGTGTTCAGTGTGTGTGTTCACAGCGGGGTTTAAAATCTGCTGCATTCACAGTCAGAGAATGTCTCTAGTGGTTAAGTGTGTGTCCAGAGTCTGCTATCAGCGGCTCAAACCTCCGCTAACTCTAAAATGGCGTTCTGGAATTAGCAGCGGAGCATGAGTTTAGATGCGCAAGGAATTAGTCCTCCATACAAGAGCGTTTTAATGACAAAAAACTTTACAAACGTCTTGAAATACATCATCTGAACAATATTTCGAGGTGTGGTAACTGTAGTATAAGCGGAATAATTGACGACAGGCCGTTGAATTATTAGAAAAATAATGCACACCCGAGGAGTAACTGAGGAGTGACCGCATTACCACCTCGGGTGTGCATTATTTTTATAATAATTCAACTGCCTGTCGTCAATTATTTCTTACATAGTGTTGTAAATGCTATTAAATATGACTGACAGGCATCAATTCTCAGCGTAAACTTAAAAAGCACTGATATTTTCCAGATGGAAGCCGAAGCGGAGCAGGTGGAGGAGACGACGGAAGTGATGGAGGCCGCAGAAACGCCCTCGCAAGAGGAGCCTTCGTCTGACAACAAGTTCAGGTTGGTCACATGACCACAGCTTCCACTGTCATTGGTTATTCTCATCCACCTATTTTCCATCCTCCTATTTTTATGCAAATTTTGGGATGGCGTTTATAGAGAGCTTAAGTCCCGCCCCTCCGCTTCCGGCTCATGGAACCTTATTTCGGAAAAAATCTGTATGGTAGTCAATGGCGAGAGACAACTTATCTTTTTATTCCTGAATTACACATGATGTTTGTCAATCAGCGGAGGCTGTGATTGGATAACTGGATTTACCAGCGGACCAATAGCATCGCAGCATCTCAAATGTTGGTTTGGTGTTTCTGAAACGGCGGAGTCAAAGTGTGTGATCAGAATGATTTGGTTTAATTCTCTCCAGAAGCGTCTCAAGAGAACGCAAGAGAACATGACAGCGTTTATTGTGTTTCGTCTGATGCTCTCGTTTGTGACCCTGGACCACAAAACCAGTCACATGGGTTATACATCACATGATTGTACATCATATGAAAGCTGGATAAATAATCTCTCCATTGATGTGTGGTTTGTTAGGATAGGACAATATCTGGTCGAGACACAACTATTGAAAATCTGGAATCTGAGGAGCAAAAAAATGTAAACATTGAGAAAATCTCCTTTAAAGTTGTGCATTTATGTTCACGATTGTGCTGCACTCACTCACAAAAATACATGTTTTATATATTTACGGTAGGACATTTACTAAATATCTTCATGGAACATGATCTTAATATCCTCATGATTTTTGGCATAAAAGAAAAATTTATCATTTTGACCCATACAATGTATAGTTATACAGAAATACCCGTGTGGCATTATTCCGGATTATTACTGTGAAGCTGCTTTGAAACGGTTGAAATAAAGGTGTAATGTGTCTGAGGTTTGGTTCTGGTTATTTGCAGGGGTCGTGGAATGAAGTTTCGTGGCAGAGGTGGCCGGATGGGCCGTGGGATTCGTGGTGGACGTGGGATGATGATGATGATGAAAGGCTTCAGACCCCCGGGCCACATGAGAGGAAGAGGCCGCGACGGGTTTACCAATGGATTTGGACCCATGAGGTCCTGCTGAACTGTTCTTGAGTCTTTCCTTAAAGGGACAGTTCACCCAAAAATGAAAATTAGCCCATGATTTACTCGCCCTCAAGTCATCCTAGGTTTATATGACATTCTTCTTGTGAATGGCCATTTAAGTTTTGAAGTCCATCAAAGTGCATCTATCCCTGATAAAAGTGCATCTATCCATCATAAAAGTGCATCTATCCCTGATAAAAGTGCATCTATCCATCATAAAAGTGCATCTATCCATCATAAAAGTGCATCTATCCCTGATAAAAGTGCATCTATCCCTGATAAAAGTGCATCTATCCCTGATAAAAGTTCATCTATCCATCATAAAAGTGCATCTATCCCTGATAAAAGTGCATCTATCCATCATAAAAGAGCATCTATCCCTGATAAAAGTGCATCTATCCATCATAAAAGTGCATCTATCAATGATAAAAGTGCATCTATCCATGATAAAAGTGCATCTATCCATGATAAAAGTGCATCTATCCATGATAAAAGTGCATCTATCCATGATAAAAGTGCATCTATACATCATAAAAGTGCATCTATCCCTGATAAAAGTGCATCTATTCCTGATAAAAGTGCATCTATCCATCATCAAAGTGCATCTATCCATGATAAAAGTGCATCTATCCCTGATAAAAGTGCATCTATCCATGATAAAAGTGCATCTATCCATGATAAAAGTGCATCTATCCATGATAAAAGTGCATCTATACATCATCAAAGTGCATCTATCCATGATAAAAGTGCATCTATCCATGATAAAAGTGCATCTATACATCATAAAAGTGCATCTATCCATGATAAAAGTGCATCTATCCATCATAAAAGTGCATCTATCCCTGATAAAAGTGCATCTATTCCTGATAAAAGTGCATCTATCCATCATCAAAGTGACTCTATCCCTGATAAAGGTGCATCAATCCATCATAAAAGTGCATCTATCCATCATAAAAGTGCATCTATTCATGATAAAAGTGCATCTATTCATGATAAAAGTGCATCTATTCATGATAAAAGTGCATCTATTCATGATAAAAGTGCATCTATTCATGATAAAAGTGCATCTATCCATCATAAAAGTGCATCTATTCATGATAAAAGTGCATCTATTCATGATAAAAGTGCATCTATTCATGATAAAAATGCATCTATTCATGATAAAAGTGCATCTCTCCATCATAAAAGTGCATCTGTCCATCATAAAAGTGCATCTATTCATGATAAAAGTGCATCTATTCATGATAAAAGTGCATCTATTCATGATAAAAGTGCATCTCTCCATGATAAAAGTGCATCTGTCCATCATAAAAGTGCATCTATTCATGATAAAAGTGCATCTATTCATGATAAAAGTGCATCTATTCATCATAAAAGTGCATCTATTCATCATAAAAGTGCATCTATTCATGATAAAAGTGCTCCACACTGCTCCGGGGGGTTAATAAAGTCCTTCTGAAGTGAAGCGATGCGTTTATGTAAGAAAAATATCCATATTTAAAAATTCTTTAAAAAAAACATATTTAAAAGACGTCCGTACGCATCTATTTACTACGGCGAATATTTCTTCATTGATATGAAGAATGTCATATACACCTAGGATGCCGTGAGAGTGAGTAAACCATGGGCTAATTTTCATGTTTGGGTGAACTCTCCCTTTAAATCAACTTGATGAACCCGTTTATGAAAAACAAGGTTTGCTCTGTGTGTGTTGCAGGAGAGGCATGGGAAGGACGTGGCCGTATCCAGACATGCGTGGCCGTCGAGGTCGAGGCGGGCCGATGGGAATGAACTTGGGTCCGCCGCCGCCTCCACCTCCACACATGCACATGAGAGGACCTCCACCACACATGCACAGGTGTCCGCACCACTCCGGAGAACATCGGAGAAACACTTTATATGTGCCGCATTACACCACGTGTTCAACTCATTCTTCGCAGAGATGGAAACCGTTTCTGTCGCGGCTGGTCAGGACAAAAACTCGGATTAACATGGAAAATATACATTTTATTGCGTGTCGCGGCGTCTGGTTAGGACACTGTGTATAGACCTCTTTTCAGTTAGTAAACATAGTGACGTTTTTTGTGTGGGCGGAGCTTATGTGGAGGCAGAACGAGTCCTCTGACTGTTTAATATCACAAGTAAGCTGGTCTGTCCTGTCTCGGTGTGTTGTCAGTGTCCTCTCTGCTCCGCGATGTGTTTTTCACTGTGAGAACATGGTGTGGCGTGAGAGCGTCGGACATAGCAACAGTAACTAAAGGGGGCGGGTCTTTGCGAACGGTCAATTGTGACGTCTAGTGGCCAATCGATGAATTGCAGTTTAAATCACTTCCGTGTTTGGATTCAAGAGAGACTGGATGGTTTCTGCTTTGGTGTAAAGTGTGTGTTTATGTTTTCAGGCACGGCCCGCCTCCTCCTCCCCCCCCACCGGGACACCCGGCCTTCAGAGGACGGCCCCCACATCCGAGGGGGCGGAGCATGATGCCGCCCGGCCCGCCCCGTTTCTTCCACCCCCGAGGGTAAGAACACACTTATCCGCTTTCACTTCAGGGGCTTTCGCATCGGGTAGCTCTAGGACCGAGCCGCCAGGGTGTTTCCCCGAGAGCTAATGATTCCCTTAGGAACGTTTTCCTGGTTGCGTTCGCACCGCCAGTAGGAACTCTGAAGTGACGTGAGACACGCTTGTTGTTGTGACTTTAATGTCGACTGCGCTGAGAACGACTGCGCTCGCATTCTCAATGTTCATTGGTTTATGATCGGTCCTGACTAATACGTTATTAGATAGAATGTAATGCATAGAAAGTGATTAGCGTATGCCGTGTGGTTTATATCCGGTGTTGCTGAGCAGAAACACATAATCATGCTTCTCTTGGTCTCCTCAAAGTTGCGTTGGGTTTTCTCCTCAGCGTAAAGGTTGAGAGGTCCATCTATCCCTGTTTTCCATGTTCGTAGAGTTAGTTTGTGGTGTAAATATATAGGCTATAATCTGTGTGTTTAGCTTTTTTTTAAATGGCGGCTGCTTGTGTTTCGAGTGCGTTCGGCCAATCAGTGAACACGTCACGGATAGTTCCTATAGCGCTGGTTTAGACCGACTCTGAAGTCGGAGTAATTTAGTTCCTCTAGGAACTATGACAAGGTTCCTCCGGTGCGAAAGCCCCTTTTCTCAAACACACATGCGAAGAAGAGTCTCTTCGGGCGTCACAGTGCAGACCACGGCTAAAATTAAAATTACATAGTGCATGACACCCTGTTTTTCTTGAATTCTGTGTTTTTTAAATAACGCATTTGCAAAAAATGACGAGTTCGGCGCCTCCTGAGCACAGCAGGTCAATCAAAATGTGTGATTTTATCCTTTCATGCAGTTACCACAACGGATCGGCCCCTCCTCTGCCCCACCCGCCTCCAGGCAGGGGCCAGCGCTGGCCGGGGCCCCCTGGTGGCCGGAAGTTTTAACGCAACTAAAATCTGTAGCGTTAATGTCCACCGCTCATTTCTGTCCGAACAGACTCGCAGGTCCTTTTACTGTAACAAACACGCTACCTTTTTATTTTTTTTATATATATATATGTTACTTTATTTGAGGAAAAAATCCCGAAAAACATTTAAAGGGACAGTTCACTCAAAAATGAAGATTAGCCCATGATTTACTCGCCTTCAAGCCATCCTAGGTGTATATGACATTCTTCTGTCAAACGAACACAATCAGAGTTATATTAAGAAATGTCCTGGCTCTTCCAAGCTTTATAATGGCAGTGAATGGGTTTTTGTTTTTGGAAGTCCATAAAAGTGCATCTATCCATCATAAAAGTGCATCTATCATGATAAAAGTGCATCTATCCATCATAAAAGTGCATCTATCCATCATAAAAGAGCATCTAACCATCATAAAAGTGCATTATTCATGATAAAAGTGCATTATTCATGATAAAAGTGCATCTATCCATGATAAAAGGGCATCTATTCATCATTAAAGTGCATCTATTCATCATTAAAAGTGCATCTATTCATCAAAAAAGTGCATCTATCCATCATAAAAGTGCATCTATCCATTATAAAAGTGCATCTATCCATCATAAAAGTGCATCTATCCATCATAAAAGTGCATCTGTCCATCATAAAAGTGCATCTGTCCATCATAAAAGTGCATCTATTCATCATAAAAGTGCATCTATCCATCATAAAAGTTCATCTATCCATCATAAGTTCATCTATCCATCATAAAAGTTCATCTATCCATCATAAAAGTGCATCTGTCCATCATAAAAGTTCATCTCTCCATCATAAAAGTTCATCTATCCATCATAAAAGTGCATCTATCCATCATAAAAGTGCATCTATCCATCATAAAAGTGCATCTATCCATCATAAAAGTGCATCTATCCATCATAAAAGTGCATCTGTCCATCTTAAAAGTGCATCTGTCCATCTTAAAAGTGCATCTATCCCTGATAAAAGTTCATCTATCCATCATAAAAGTGCATCTATCCATCATAAAAGTTCATCTATCCATCATAAAAGTTCATCTATCCATCTTAAAAGTGCATCTATCCATCATAAAAGTTAATCTATCCATCATAAAAGTTCATCTATCCATCTTAAAAGTGCATCTATCCATCATAAAAGTGCATCTGTCCCTGATAAAAGTGATTTATGATGCACTTTTATCATGAATAGATGCACTTTTATGGACTTCCACAAACATTCACTGCCATTATAAAGCTTGGAAGAGCCGGGACATTTCTTAATATAACTCTGATTGTGTTCGTCTGACAGAAGAATGTCATATACACACTAGGATAAGTTCAGGATGAGTAAATCATGGGCTAATCTTCATTTTTGGGTGAACTGTCCCTTTTAAAAGCACTCTCACTCTGAGGAGGAGAAGGACACATGTTCTTAAGTTGATTTAAATTAAGTGTTTTTACTCCCTAAGTGTTGTGTATAGTCAGCGTGGTGCTATTCCTGTGAGCCTTAAACAGTCCTGGTCCTCTTGACTCCCAGAACACGAGTGAGACTTTAGAGACCGAGAAGCGGCGGTGGCGCCAGCCGTTACTCCTCAAGCATGTGTCGTTGATATTTCTGTACTCCTTGGACGTCTCAAATATGGCATTTACCAAGCAGATCCCTCAATATGTTCTTATCTTCATGTGTAGTGCTCATATTAATAATGATTTAATATCATAAATGTGCAGCTACTTAAAGTCAAGTGAGAATATTGCTGTTGAAAAGTATTCATGTTTCTTTATTTTTTTTTGGTTGAAATGATTGTTAAAATCACAAATACATGGATTCGTTTTAACATGACATGACAGTAGAGTAGCGCTACGATTTATACTTCTTCTTTAAATAAATATTTCCTTGCTTTTCTATTTTTAAGGCCAAGTATTTGATTCAAAATAGTAAAAAGTAAAGATAAAAACCCTCTCTGTGTTGAGTTTGGAAGTGTTATTATGGCACATTCACGTATTGTAACTGATAAAGTCATGTGGATTTGTGAATGTAAATTGAACAGATAACAGCTTTTGACTTAGTTTTGACAAACAAAACAATAAAGTTAAGATAAAATGACCTCTCTTTTTTATTGTTCATTTAAACCAAAAGCTGAATGTCCATTTATTTATGTAATGCACTTTTTAAAGTACTGATCATTTCTGAAGCCAAATGGACAGATTTTTTTACATGAGCACAAATATTTCACTCTGATGTGTTTATTATGAATATCCATATATATTTACATCATTGCAGAAATGCATAATAAAGCACTGTTCTATAACTGAGTAAAGTTACATTGAAATACACTGAGTTAAAGTTGCGAGAGGCCTGATAACTCGAGCACAGGCCGGATGTCCAAGGATGTGTGCATGAAATAAATGTACTTTTATTATTCTACAGAAAAACACTTCTTGACTCATTCTAAAAGTAAAGTTCAGATGCACAAGCATCCTCATCGTAGCGCACGCGAGCGATTTTAACACTTAAATAGCCAAAAGTTTGGAGACGCTCGATATCTCTAGCGTGTGTTAGAATAACAGGAACGTGATTAAAACACAAATGTGGGATGAAAATGGCTCTGGACTTGATCAAGCTTCACCTCGGGATGCTTTTAAACTTTATTAAAGAGGAACTTCATGCTTTTTTTTTTTTTAGTTTGTAAAGAAATTAATGCATTGCTCAATTTAAGGTTGCAAAAAATCCTTTATCTTTGATGCATGTTTGATTAAAACGTAAAAAAAAAAAAAAAATGTAAACCTAAGCCATGAAAATGCAAAAGCTTGCATGAAAAAAATACATTTAAAGGGACAGTACACCCAAAAATTGTCATTTAGTCTTCTTTATGATAAGCCGATTTATGCAAATCACAATAATTGTGTATCTATTTATTTCAATAGTTTTTTCCCCCCCTCCATTCTATGGACGTCAATGGATGCCAGTAATTGTGTGTTTGCTGACATTCATCAAAATACCTTGTTGGTCCCCATTGACTTCCATAGCATGAACAAAATACAAAATATATATATATATATATATAATGGAAATCAATGGGTGACGGGAACTGGTTACCAACATTCTTCAAAAAAAAAAAAAAAAACGTTGCATTTACAAACTGGAGAAATGAGAATATGGTGCAAAAGTTCATTTATTTCAGTAATTCAACTTAAAAGGTGAAACTAATATATTATATAGACTCATTACATGCAAAGTGAGATATTTCAAGCCTTTATTTGTTATAATTTTGATGATTATGGAATATTTTTCACAATATTCTAATGTTGAATTTGGTGTTTTCATAATCTGCCATAATCATCAACATTATAACAAATAAAGGCTTGAAATATCTCACTTTGCATGTAATGAGTCTATATAATATATTAGATTCACCTTTTAAGTTGAATTACTGAAATAAATGAACTTTTGCACCATATTCTGATTTATTAAATGATGAATAATCTGATGCGAGGGCTCTAGAACGTTATTCTGATTAATCCGCTTTATTACACCTCATATCTCTGTTGCATTCAAAATGAATACGGATTATTTCTATCGACTGTTCGTGATGTTTCTGAGTATTGGAAAGTGCGCTGTGACCCGCGGTGTGTGTGTGTGTAACGCAGAGTCAGGTATAGATCGTGCGCCGGCGGATCCCCCCCGACAGAGGCGCGGCGAGAGCAAACGTGTTCTGTGTGTTCCTCTGACTCTTCTTGTCTCCTGAAGGGGTGAGACACCCTTCTGGAAGCATCCGGACACTCGCATGAGGACCATCCCGTCTGTCACTCATCTCCTCCCAAGCCCCGCCCCCACGGTGAGAAGCCCCGCCCCCTCGTAACCACGGTGAGTTTGTCTCCCGCTCTCTCTCTCTTTATCTCACTCTCTCTCTCTCCTTCAATCTCTCTCTCTCTTTCAATCTTTCTCTCTCTCTCACACAATTTCTCTCTCAATCTTTCTCTCTCTCTTTCTCTCTCTCTCAATATCACTTTCTCTCTCTCTCTCAATATCACTCTCTTTCTCTCTCTCAATATCACTCTCTCTCTTTCTCTCTCTCTCTTTATCTCAATCTTTCTCTCTCTCAATATCTCTCTCTCTCTCAATATCACTCTCTCTCTTTCTCTCTCTCTCAACATCACTCTCTCTCTTTCTCTCTCTCTCAATCTTTCTCTCTCTCAATCTTTCTCTCTCTCTCAATATCACTCTCTCTCTCTCTCAATATCACTCTCTCTTTCTCTCTCTCAATATCACTCTCTCTCTTTATCTCAATCTTTCTCTCTCTCTCAATCTTTCTCTCTCTCAATATCTCTCTCTCTCTCTCAATATCACTCTCTCTCTTTATCTCAATCTTTCTCTCTCTCAATCTTTCTCTCTCTCTCAATATCACTCTCTCTCTCTCTCAATATCACTCTCTCTTTCTCTCTCTCAATATCACTCTCTCTCTTTATCTCAATCTTTCTCTCTCTCTCAATCTTTCTCTCTCTCAATATCTCTCTCTCTCTCTCAATATCACTCTCTCTCTTTATCTCAATCTTTCTCTCTCTCAATCTTTCTCTCTCTCTCAATATCACTCTCTCTTTCTCTCTCTCAATATCACTCTCTCTCTTTATCTCAATCTTTCTCTCTCTCTCAATCTTTCTCTCTCTCAATATCTCTCTCTCTCTCTCAATATCACTCTCTCTCTTTATCTCAATCTTTCTCTCTCTCTCAATATCACTCTCTCTCTTTCTCTCTTTATCTCAATCTTTCTCTCTCTCTCTTTATCTCAATCTCTCTCTCAACATCGGTCGATCTCCTATTATGTTTTAATCTTCATGATAATCTGGTAATTCAGCGTCACACTCGACTCTTACTTAGTGTCGACTGCATATATACATTATATACATATATATATATTTGCATTAAACCCTGTGTTTCAGTTTCATTGTCAACCCTGTAAACCATCAACAGCAGATCTTGAGAAACCGATCAAGTCTGATGAACTTTGTAGACAAATATCAATATCACTATATTATTTATATCTAGGTTAGTGTTAGTTAATGAAAATACTTTCCAAGTCCATTAAAAAACATGGTAAGACTTTACAATAAGCGAACATTACTTAATGCATTAATCTGAATTAAGCAATATATTCTTACAGCACATTATTATTATTATTAGTTCATTAAAATGGTTCAATTCACTGTGCATCAATGTTTACAGATATGACTTGATTTTAGGAATGTGTTCGTTCATGTTAAGAATGAAACATTATTGTAAAGTGTTATTTTAACAGATATAACTTATACTTTTAATAATGTATCAGTAAATGTTGACAGTAAGAACACAAAGAAATGCTTTATAAATCCATATTGTTGTTTTTACCTAAATATAAATGTTATAATTTATTTATAAAACTTAATAAAAAATCATTGGGAACACCATACGTGAAGTCTTTATGTAATATTGCATTATAATATTTGCAGATCTGAAACTGGATGTTTTTTAATGCAAACAATGAATAGGTTAGTGTTAACTCATCAGATAAAACTGCATAATATATAACGTTAAGTGGTTTCTAATAGCAGATAGTAAAGCATGATCTCATTTGCATAATTCTGTAATGTTCATAAAGTCACATTTATTAATACATCAGCTTTATAGTTTGTTTCCTTCAAAACTAACTGAAAAATGATTCACAATATAATTGAAAGATTCTCCAGAGGGTTTCGCCACGATCTGGGGAACATCAGATGATGCGCTGCCATAAAACACGTTCAGACAGGAAGTGCTCGCTTATGAACCGCCCGAAACTAGTGCACATCTGGAGTTCAGCTTTTCCTCTCTAGATCTCAATGTTTCAATTCTGTTAACGCCGTTGTGTGATGAATGTATGTGACACATCTGCTGTTCTGTGTTCATGATCTTTATATGAGAGAGACGTGAGCGAACGAACGAACAGTGAGTCATTTGACTGTTTTGATTCAAAGGAAAGAGTCATTTGGTTTGCGCTGCAGGACAGGTAAGTCACACACACACACACACACACTCTCATCTGATACAGATCTAGATTTATAGTTTGTGTCATTAAAGGGAAGATATTTCTGCAAACCTGTCTTGGTGTTTTTAATTGTGTGAATCTTCTGATGTAACCGCTGAAGAGAAATAACAAATTTACTGATTTATTGAACATATCCAGACAATCATCTCTGTTTATAATGTAGAGACAAAACTGACAGTATTAGCTAACAAAATAAATAGTGCCGGCCAACGATTAAGCACATCCAAAATAAAAGTTTGTTTTTACATAATGTGTGTATTATTATTTTGTATAGATAAAAACACAGATATGCATGTATATATTTAAGAAAAATGTTTTATTTATATATATACACATGCAAATATTTCTTAAATATATACAAAATAATTACACAATACACACACTATGTAAACACACACTTATTTTGGATGCGATTAATCGCTGCCCGGCACTAAAAATAAATAATAGATTGAAAAATACATCATAACCATGTTGTAAAAGAAGGTTAGCTGTGTCTAAATGAAACGCACCTCATAAAGAAATGAATTTATGGTATACAGTTAAATATGAACGAGTTTAACACAATGTTGCTCTGCAGCGTGTGTAAAGACGTCTCATTGGTTGTGTGCGTCCCACAGTGGTTTCTGGATGTGCTCCGGGATCTTCTCAACCGCAGTCTGCCGAGAACAAACACTGTTAGAACACTCGCTTTATCAACTTCAACACTCTTAACATCGCACTGGTGTGTGTGTGTGTGAGTGATTTCGTTACCTTGGTGATCTCCATGGCGACGCCTTCCGGCAGATTGCGCTGGATATACTCCAGATAAACCCGCGCGCTCGATCCCGTTATTCCAGAAATCTGGAAGTCACAAACATGTTGAAGTCAGAACGACCAGGCATTAAAGAGTAGAGATTTTCATTTTTAAAAAAAATATATACGTGTGTGTTCAAGTCAACACTAACTTAATAAGGATTCTATATAATAAGATAAAAATATATATATGATATTAACTTAGGATTTATTTGTACACACACACTATATAATATATATATATACACACACACGTACATACACACACATTTTGTACACACATATATATATATAAAAACAACGGAACCCCGTAGTCATATCGTATTGTATCGATATCGAGATATCTGGCATGAAAATCGAGATATGAAATTTTGTCCATATCGTTCAGCCCTAATATATACACACACACTTATTTTGTACACACTACATATATACACACTATATATATATATACACACACACTTATTTTGTATAAAATTGCATACCGATATGTATTTCATAGTAATGTATATCACAGTAATATAATAAATAAACAATTGTATATATTTTTTTATTTTTTATAAAATTATTTTAAAAAAAAATACAATTATTTTTTTAAAAATAAAATTATACTTTTTTTTTTATTATATACTTTATAGCCTGTAAACATTTTTATATATAAAAGCCCATCACTGAAAACTTTATGATGAACATATAAGACTCTTAAGAGGAGTAGTGACCTGGATGTGGCGGCGATGAGTCCGCATCTCGTACTGCGCTCGGTGCTTCTTGAAGACGTGGACGGACTTCAGCAGCGTCAGCTTATCGATGTGTTTGGGCGGCTCGAACCTGGACACACACACACACACACTCTCAGCCCTCACTTTATAACCGCTGAATATACATGTGACCCTGCACCACAAAACCAGTCACATGGCTCACAATTTTGAAATTGAGATGTACACATCATATGAAAGCTGAATAAATAATCTCTCCACTGATGTGTGGTTTGTTAGGATAGGACAATATTTGGTCGAGACACAACTATTGAAAATCTGGAATCTGAGGAGCAAAAAAATGTAAACATTGAGAAAATCTCCTTTAAAGTTGTGCATTTATGTTCACGATTGTGCTGCATTCACTCACAAAAATACATGTTTTATATATTTACGGTAGGACATTTACTAAATATCTTCATGAACATGATCTTAATATCCTCATGATTTTTGGCATAACAGAAAAATGGATAATTTTGACCTATACGATGTATAGTTGCCACAGATATACCCGTGCGGCTCCAGACTGGGTTTGTGCTCCAGGGTCACATTTATATATATATATACACACACATACACACACAGGGTTTGAAATGAGCACTCACCAAATGTGTGTAACGCGGTCAAATCACGAGCCAATTTGGCGTGTTACTTACTATGTTCACTCATTTGCAGGGAATGTTCAAGTAAGAGAGATTGAGCAGAAATAGAGTCGTCATGATATATTAAATACAGTGTATTGCACATAATCTGCTCATATCTGGCTTACTTGAACACACTCATCACTACACA
This sequence comes from Phoxinus phoxinus, assembly GCF_949152265.1. Classification (NCBI taxonomy): domain Eukaryota; kingdom Metazoa; phylum Chordata; class Actinopteri; order Cypriniformes; family Leuciscidae; genus Phoxinus; species Phoxinus phoxinus. Next base: position 910,712 of record NC_136884.1, read on the forward strand.
ACGTAACGGCGCACTTGCATTTTAGCAATAGTGTAGTTTAAAAAGCATTTGGTGAACAGAAAACATTGTTATTTTCCAACATCCTACATTTTTTATGTTATTTACTGTATTGATCTGTCCTCCAACAACACATTTATGGTGATGAGGAGATGCTGGATGACAGGATTTTGGTTGAATAAGAAATATATATATTATAGGCTAAGCTGTGATGTAGTTAATTTGGCTTCTTTTGTCTAGTAAAAGTTCTGAATGGCCTGCAACCAGTTAATTTCAAACCTGTATATATATATATGTTATATATATAAATATTAGTTGAGCTCGATAATACTCACACTTTCTCCAGGGTGAGTCCGAGCTCTCGAGCGGCCAGGGTCGCGAAAAACTCATAACTGTCCAGAACTGACCTATCGTGACCTTTGACCTCCACTGACAGCCTCTGATAGAGAGTGTCCGGCTCATCTGACACCTGCCAATCAAATACACACGCTACAAACACTGAACTTTGACTTTATCACAGTAATATTAAACATTAGGGCGAATTTAAAAGCAGATACTCACGACAGGAGACGGCGATGTGTGGATCAACCTGAAAACAAAACATTTATGTCACTAAATTATGTTTAACTTCTATACAGTTATTCTTTATTAAAGGAGGAGAGTGTGAAACTGACCGTGTTTGACGCTGTACTGCGGCAGCCTGTGATACAGAACAAATTAAACATTCAGCGGAATCATGTAGTAGTCACAAAGAGACAGATAACCCGTGTGAAAGAGTCCGCTGTACCTGTAAGAAGCGTCTATTAATGGTCTTTGTAAGGACGCTCGCCATGGAAGCCGCCATGTTTTCTGCGTCGACAGGCGGACGGAAGTGACGTCGAAACACAGACGCGGGAAATGGTGCTCCTAGCGGCAGGGAAGGAATCACAATAATAATCCACTTTTTGAACGGCTTTTGTGTTAAAAACTAGTTTATGTATTTGTTACGTGTAATGATTTATTGTGACTGAATAACTGTATCGCAAAAACACTTTATTGACAATAGTTTATACTTCAATTTGAACCACGCAAATATTCAAGCTTCCAAACACATCGTTCATTTCAATTATTAAATATGAACATGAGAAGTTTGATTACGATAACACTGAAACCACCTAAATAAACAAAGAAAAGAAAAATAAGAGAACGGTAATATTGTGTTTTTTGTTTATTTTTATAAATGTTTTATTTATAGCGTAGAAATAAAACACTTATAAAGCATTTCGATTTATAATTATAACGCATTATGATGAATTTCCTTCAATAAAAACCTATGAAATTAATTGTAATAAGTAATTTTAAGTAAATAGTATTTTTAGTTTTGTTTTCCCTCCACCTCTTGCTCTTGCTTATTTTGATTAAAATATAAATCTGCCAAAAAATCTAAATAAATAAAATTATGAGACACGATCAACTGAAAAAATATTCACTGTTTTTTATGGTTTTATTTATTTATTTATTTTCTGTTATATTTTTATTTAAAAAATAAAAACAAATACACACACATCCCCTGTACACGTTCTGGAAATAAATCACTGAGAGGAAAAATATATAATATTGTGTGATCATATGGTGGTCACGTGACCCATCGCGAGCGGCCCAGGCATCATCAGAATCAGAGACAGCAGCGCTAAAAACACACTCTTCTCACATCCACACACACAGGTAAAGATCGCCACGGGTTCCTTTGGGTTTCGGTATCATCCCTAGACCGGTTCCGTTCTCCTAGCACATCCTGATATTGTGTTTTATAGTGGAAAAACAATGAGGGAGCGCGCGAAGTGAGTGTAGCTGCGGAGCTAACAAAAGCCAGACGCGCAGAAATGCAGCAAAGAGGGTTTTATCCAACAACGGGCTGATTATAAACGCGATTTACCGGACGAATCAATCGAGTACATGTAAAGATAGCATCCAGACGGATTTCTCAGAAGTGTCAGCTGTTTAAATCTAACAAGCGCGTATTGTAATCATGTCGGGTTTATGTACTGGACTTCATCGGGATCGTTTAATACATACTTGATTCTTAAAATATGAGTGTTATTTTGTCAGATCTCGGTTATAAGATGCGACATTTAGGATGTTTGTGTCGTTTACTTGTGATCTAGAGCACTGAATGAGTGATCGTTTTAAAAATAATATGTATTAATGTTCCTATACTGTGATTAGAGGGGATTTTTCGAAATTCTGAGGTATTTTTAAACCGCCATTTATTCGGCTAAGAAAGTATTCCTGCTATCTAACAAACTAACTTGTTTTGAGTTTTAACGTATAACATCACTCGAGACTTTTATATTGTAAGTGATGCTCAATTATGATTAATTGTGCTTAATTCTGAATCGCTAATTGTGTTTATATCATGTCTGCCGTTGTCCTCTAAAAAGGAATCCCCGACGCTGATTGGCCGGTGGCTCCTCTGATGCGATGACGACACGCGCAGGAGAATCCCGTGCGCGCGCCGCTGCTGCCACCACCGCCGCGAGCACGAGGACCGGAGCGTTTTCATGCGTCGGTGACGTCACGGCACCATCGTGCGTAATGACATCATGAGGTTAAGCTTCTTCGAGCCTGAAGGAGGGGAAAGTTTTCTTTGAGACTTGGATATCTTCAACCTCTTCGGACACACAGGTGAATTCCCACCTGGATATTCCGGCACTTGTTGTGTGTTAGCCTATCAGCATGATATATGTGCCTTGCTAGTAGTTTTATGCAGTTTTGCGGATGCATTCGGACCGAACGTGGTCGTGAACAGGCAGCCGCTCTCCCCCGGACCCCAAGGACCCGCCGGTGAGCCGGGTGACTTCGTGGATTTGCGTGAATCCGTTCGTGCGGATATGTTCGCGGCTGTGGAAAACGGTCCCGTCCTGTGCAGCGACTCCAACATCTTGTGCCTGTCCTGGAAGGGTCGCGTTCCCCGAAGCGAGAAGGAGAAGCCCGTGTGCCGGAGACGCTATTATGAGGAAGGCTGGCTCGCCACGGGGAACGGCAGGGGCGTCGTGGGCGTGACGTTCACCTCCAGCCACTGCCGGAGAGACCGGACCACCCCGCAGCGCATCAACTTCAACCTGAGGGGACACAATAGTGAGGTAGGGCGCTAGAAACATTACAGAACAAGCCTAAGGTTGGGTGATGCCGGTGCAATCTCCGGATGCCGAAAAAAAAAAAGTGATTTCAAGTCCCTGAGAAAGTAAATGTAATGGCTGTTTAATTTTGCGTGGTTAAAAATTCTTTAAATTCTAATTTGCATTAAAATTGCATAAAAAAAAAGGACTTTGCATTAGTGCTGTAAGCGATTAATCGCGATTAATCGAATCCAAAATAAAAGTTTGTGTTTACATAATAATGTGTGTGTGCTGTGTATAATTATTTTGTATATATAAATACACACACATGTATATATTTAAGAAAAAAATTATATTTATATATAAAATGGTTCTATTTATATATAATATAAATCATATATATAAATAAATGCAGTATATAAATGCAAATATTTCTTAAATATATACATGTGTGTGTATTTATATATACAAAATAATTATACACAGCACACACACATTATTATGTAAACACAAACTTTTATTTTGGATTCGATTAATCGCGATTAATCGTTTACAGCCCTACTTTGCATGCTAACAAGCGAAGGAATTTAAATAATGCATTAGTTCCCAGGATTGAAGAAGTCATTGGTCAAAACAAAAGGTGTGAGATGAACCTTACAAAACGCACAAAATATTATATGCATATTATGTTTAAAGTCCACATGAAATCAAAATGTTTTTGTCTTTTAGTATGAATATGTTAGCATTACTGTTATCTATAAGCTAGCGTCCTCCAAAGATAGATATAAGCATTCAAAACTTACTCTCTCCGGATCAATGATTTGATGACATCACTCTGCACTTCGGCTTCTCATCAGATTTTCTGTCCAATCAAACGCTCTCTAGAATGTGAAGCCCCGCCCCCTTCATTATAAACAGACGCTGAAGCTGCGGCTGAAATCGGTCACTTGTTCACACATACTGTTTACGATTCAGACAGTGTAAATATGTGACCCTGGACCACAAAAACAGTCACATGGGTCACAATTTTTCCCGCTCCTCCGTGAGAGATACGAGACCGGTGCGTCTCACAGGCGCCGCCCATCAGTTATCCCGCCACCGTTCTCCCGCGGCCACCAGTCTCGTCCTGGCAGACTCGTCACGGAGACTCACTAGTAGCCTAGCCTAGTTGTTTAACTGCGCTCTTACCGGTAGGCGTGGCTTGGGCGTGGCCTCGCAGGGCAGCGAAGCAAGTGCATTCTGGGAGTTGTAGTCTTTCATCCCCATAAGCCAAAAAAAAATGTTTTGGCTTTTCTCAGTCTAGAAGTCTCCAAATTCAAAGATAATTTCACATTTCTACTACATAAATGACCCTTTTTAAATACAAATTCATCTTTCCAGCGGTGAAGTATCCCTTTAAAGGCACACTATGCAAGATTTGTACCTTAATATAACAGCTTCGATGGTAAACGAACTGGTATAGGGCCGCTGGCGAAACCAGTAATGCCGGTTTAGAGGTGGTGCCCGCCAAATCTTGCGAGAATCACAGAGAATTTGCTTTACGGCACAACATATACAATTATGCCGTAGCCTAATATTTGTATGAAATAGGGCTGCAACTAACGATTATTTTAATAATCGATTAATCTGTCGATTATTTTTTCGATTAATCGGATAAAAAATAAACAAGCATTAATTTCCAACCCTTTATTCAAAAACAGAACTGACAGTGCAAATTCAAAAAAATCTTCAGAAAGTTCACAAACAGGCTCGGCTCCTTGAACATCCCTGAGCTGTTAAAGTAATTTTTTTTTTTTTTTAATTGACTAACACAAAAAACATACACATGTGCTTTACATCTGCCAAATATATAGGACTTTTTTTTTAAATAAAGTGCACAAAAAGATGTATATTTTTGTTTAAGGGACCTGAGCTGTCAGAACAATAAATAATTTTTAAAAAATAAAGAAAAATACAAATCAGATAACTTAACAGGATTTGTTTAAACGTCAGAACTTGTTCTCCACACTACACTCACAGACGCACACACGCACAGACGCACACACTCACAGACGCACACACTCACAGACGCACACACTCACAGACGCACACACTCACAGACGCACACACTCACAGACGCACACACTCACAGACGCACACACTCACAGACGCACACACTCACAAAAAAATACAATAGATTGACCACCTGGTATGGTGTGTATTTTGCAGCTCATCCTTTCCGAGCATATAGTGAAGTTTCTCTGAGTCATTTAGACTTAGAGTAAAGAATGAAAAATGCAGTGCTGGTCGGACACACTCGGTCTCTCTTGCGCGCAAATAGACTCGGTCTCTATCGCGCGCTCTCAGACGCACTCGGTCTCTTGCGCGCAGACACACTCTATATCGCGCGCTCTCGGACGCACTCGGTCTCTCTTGCGCGTGCAGACACTCTCGCGGTCAAACACACTATATCGCGCGCTCTCAGATGCACTCGGTCTCTCTTGCGCGTGCAGACACACTCGCGCGCAAACACAGTGTCTGCGCTTTTTTAAGATAAAAAGTTTAACTTTTACAAACATTGTCTTGAGACCTTGCATTTTTCTATGAAAAAACACTTTCTAAATGAACAGTCAATGTTTGATCTAATCTAAAACAATGTGATTTTTGCATCAAAAAAACAAAACTAAGAAGCTTTTGCTTCTTTCACTGAGTGTCCGTCACACATAAAGAGAGCGAAAAATAGAGGTGGGTAAAAATAAACCAGATGTAATCTGTTCTCTGCTGGGATTCTTAACCTTGTTGCATCTTTAAAGCGTCTCGACATCTGCCTCTCATATGAAACGTGTACACACACACACACACACACACACACACTCTTTCATACTTTATCTGTAACGTGAGGCCAAATGAGTCTAAAAATAGTCGTTTGGGAGAAAGGAAATATTAGCTGATCTAGTTCGCAGCATATTTAGAGCACACAATATGTGAACTTTAATATGTTTCTAAAACACGTGCTCATTTGAACTCCTGTTCTCCTGTTTACGCCGCTCTCTTTCATGCGCCGAAAGCAGACGTGACAAAAAACAAATCATAAAGCGGTTCCATAAGACTTTATTTTCTCCTTGTGTTGCATGTTTGGCACAACATTGTCTGTGAGAATTCATATTTTTGGGTGAACGATCCTTCAATCATAAGGCGCAAAGATGATTCTCATGTTTTCTACGCAGCTTTTGTCCTGTTACAAGTTAAGTCCACCTTATGTAACCAGATCATGGGTCGCGTCTGAGGTTAAGAGAGAGTCTGTCTGTTGCTAGACTGTATGTCTTCATGGACGTGATGCATTGCATTAAATATAAAAAAAATAATGCATATTATGCATTAAAAAATTAATGCATATGCATTAAAAAAGTAAAAAATTATTAAATAAATATGATGTCCAATACAAATTTGATTTCCTCTGGAATTCTGGAAGCAAAACTAGCTGAAAAACCCTGAAATGTATCGCTTTAACTTTACATTCACAACAACACTTATTATAACTTATTATAATATCGGACTGACGTCATTATAGGACTGGCATTGCTCACTTCATTCACATAGTCACATTTTTTCTAATGGTTCGATTCTCTTAAAGGATTAGTTCACTTTAAAAAAACTTTTGCTGATAGTTTCCTCACCCCGATGTCATCCAAGATGTCCATGTCTTTCTTTCTTCAGTGGAAAAGAAATGAAGGTTTTTGATGAACACATTTCTCCATATAATGGACGTCAATGGGCCCCAAACGGGTCAAGGTCCAGATGACAGTGTCAGCGCCGCTTCAACGGGCTTTAAACGACACCAGACGATGAATACGGCTCTTATCTAGCGAAACCATCGTCATTTCAGAAATAAATAAACAAGTTTAAGTTTTATAAGCACAAGCGCTCGCCTTGCTCTGTTCTGTGATGCGCGTTCGTGACGTCACGTGATACACAGTTACGCTGTAAAGGTCGATCTGTCCTGACGAAAATGTTCTTTTAGGCTTTTTAATATTCCAACACCAGGATACACACACGAGATGGGCATTTTACACGATAAACTGACACAAAGACATTTGAATATGTGTGTATGGTCCTCCTCCCGCACATCTGTAAACACTGACTCGTCAAGCGAGACCTTTACAGCGTAACTGCGTATTACGTGACGTCACGAACGCGCATCACAGAACAGAGCAAGGCGAGCGCTTGTGCTTATAAAACTTAAACTTGTTTATTTATTTCTGAAATGACGATGGTTTCGCTAGATAAGACCCGTATTCATCGTCTGGTGTCGTTTAAAGCCGTTGACTGGAAGAGTTTGATTCGAGATGTTCATGGAATTAATATGTTAATTATGTAGTAATGGGTGTTTCGTTTCCGACACGCTGTAAGTGGTCGACCAATCACAACACACTGGACCGTCTTGACCAATCAGAGCAGAGCAGCTCTCAGAGAGGCGGAGTTTAGAGAGACTGAATCTTCGAATGAACCGTTTTCAGACTCTGAGGAATCAGGTGATGTGCAAAGAATATTATGAGATTATTATTATATAATATTATGAGATGTGTTTTTTGCCCTTGGATGCGTGTAAACCTGTTGTAGGAGATGCCAAAAATTACTGTGAGATGAAAAAATGCACATTTTCAGAGTTTTAGTGTCAGTACTGCATTAAACTACTATATATAATGTATAATAGTGCATATTTGTGGGTCCTGATAATGCCAAATGTCTGATGTTACCAGTAAGAAGTCTATACATTATTTTATATAGATTTATTCAGTGACAGCACGAGCATATTCGTCTAAAATAATTCAGTATTTTCAGCTTCAGGATCATGAATATTGTTATTCTGGAGTCTCTATTGTTCATCGGGTGTCCAGCAGCAAGTCCCAGACTGTACAGTCACTCGTCACCCGTGATGAGAAGGCCACGTGTTCAGCACGCGTCTCCACACGCGGGAGTGAGTTAATAAAGCAGGAGATCACGGACTCTCCCCGTGGCGTCGGGTCCTTCAGCACGACACGTAATCCCAGCTAAACCTGCTTCAGTCTGATCTCGTTATGAGATCGCAGCGCCACGGTCCGCCCGAGCCGGACGACTGTTCTCTGGCCTCAATATAGACCCGTGTGTGTTTACCTGCGCCTCTGGCATTATGGGATTGCTCACACGTTGTTTACACACAGTGTGTGTGTGTGTGTGTGTGTGTGAGGGTTCATACAAGATGCTTAAAATACTTGTAAGTCCTGGAAAACCCTTGAAAACAGCCATATTTACGGAGAGGTGCTTGAAAACTGCTTGACTTGTTTAAATACAATTCATATGAAATTTTTAGTTTTTTTCGGAAAAAAAAAATATATGAAGTATGCCAACAACATTATTATTTATTGAACAATACTAGCCATTATAAACTTTGTATTTTAATGTATAATGTTGTATTTTGGATAACTTATATCTATCATTTGAAAATATATATATTTAAATCCCAGCAAAAAAAACAAAACAAAAAAACATATATATACTATATATTTTTATTTTTTATTTTTTTTTGCTGGGATTTAAATATATATTTTCAAATTATAGATACAAGTACAAAACAAAATCTACATTTTGCATAGATACAAAACTAGGCATTTATTTTAAATATTTAAATCCCAGCAAATATATATTTATTTATTTATTTTTTTGCTGGGATTTAAATATTTTAAATAAATGCCTAGTTTTGCATAACAAAATTAAAATAAATAAAATCCATAAATGCTTTTTGTCTTATTGGAGGCCTTTGCATGCTAACAAGTAAAGTTGTTCAAATATATTAGTCTATTTAAATTACCGGTAGTGCTGGGCAACAATTAATTGCGATTAAATTATAATTATTTTGCATAAATACACACCCACATGCACGTATACTGTATATTTAAGAAAAATGTGCTATTTATTTATATGTGAATATATATACATGCAAAATATTATACAGATAAAACTGCTCAACAAGCTTCAGTGTCAGCGGCGGGTCACGGTACGGTAACGGTGGCGTGTTGTCGCTCCTGGACTGTAGGTGGTGCTGGTGAGATGGAACGAGCCCTTCCAGAAGCTGGCGACCTGCGACACCGACGGCGGGATCTTCGTGTGGATCCAGTACGAGGGCCGCTGGTCTGTGGAGCTGGTCAACGACCGAGGAGCTCAGGTGAGGCTGACGGCATCGTGAAGCTCACGTCTCGCCCACTGATGGGTAATGTGCTGAGACACGGCAGGCTGTTTCTTCACTGGTCAATTTTGAGATTTTGGGATATTTGTCTTCAATAACACGTCTTTTTTCAGATTTGTGGTGAAAAAAAAGTCTGAAATGCACATTTATTTTACTAACTGTGTCTGTTTGCGTCTGTAGATTCCTCATAAATTCAACAAAAGTTGGCGTTAGAAAGCTCTCTCTCTCCTGTACAATGCTGTCGGATCCAAATATGGTCATTTCATTTTTATCAGCAGCCAATCGTGAGAGTAAAAGGGCTGAATGCACAATCTCATTGGCTGATGATAAATCTTTAAAGCCCGTTTTCTCTCAAAATGACTTTTCTCTCATTCTCCAAGTCTGAAATCTCCACTTCAGTCGCACCGATACACACCAAACCTTCCAGTCTTGTGCCTAGTTATATTATGAAGACATTTACTGAGGGATTTGTAATTATATTATTCCTAGCCTGATTTATATAACATTTTATTCCAAAAAACATGGCAAAAATCTATTTTTTAAGGCTATTGACAGTATATTCTGATTTACAGAATAACAAAAGTAGATATCCATAAATCCCTCTGTCATTTTTTCCCATCTAATATGTCAACACAATGAAAAAATTTTTTTTAACCTGTCTTTATCCAATACTCAGATTTCGTTTTTTAAAATATATGCAAATTAGCGCAGATTTACTTAGATATAGCCTAATTTGCATATTTAAACATTAAATTACAGAAAACTTGTAATACATTTTTTTCTCGTCTTAATGTAGGGAATCAACTGGGAAAGTTTCATGGTGATATCTGCTAGTTAAAAATTTTACCCTATTCACCTGCAGTGTCTCGCCTTAATTTACTGATAAAGCGGCTTTATCAGAGCGGCTATATATAAATTAACTACTAAATTAATAACTTTTTTACAACATAAATGACCCATCACTGAACTTACTTAAAGGGTTAGTTTACCCATAAATGTAAACTCTGTCAGTAATTCCTCTCCCTCATGTTTGGATGAGCTAACCCGTTTAAAACCGGACCGTGACGCCGTTTTCTTCTGGACACACACTCGGTTGCATTATTTCCCTGTTGTCTCTGTGAAGCTGCTTTGAGGCGCTCTGTGTTGTATAAAGCGCTGCATGATGAATAAAGCTGACTGCACTGTACCTGTGCAGGTGAGTGACTTCACGTGGTCACATGACGGCACGCAGGCTCTGATCTCCTACCGGGATGGTTTTGTGCTGGTCGGGTCGGTGAGCGGTCAGCGCCACTGGTCCTCTGAAATCAACCTGGAGTCTCAGATCACATGTGGGATTTGGACCCCCGACGACCAGCAGGTAACGACCTCTGAACTCTCCTGTATAGCAGGGCTCTATGAAATTAAATCATTACATTTTTTTTTTTTTTCAGAAATCCCACGTTTTTTGTTTTGATTCTGTAAGATTCTTTTTGGATTCCATTTTAATGGTTATTTTAAGTTTACAAAGAATCAGAAAGCGCGTCTAATTCATTAAAATCATGAAACTTATGCAATTTAACAACAATTTATTTAGTTAATAAAAGTTCTAAACATAAAAATAGGGCCCTATTAAATCCACTTTTATTTATTTATTTATTTCAGTTTCAGTTTACTCCGGTTTATTCAGTTTTAATAATCAAAACACGTCTAATCAATTGAAATCATGCAATTCATTCAATTCAACAGCAATTTTTTTAAAGGTTACATAAAATGTAATATTTCCCCCCAAATCTTCTGTTTTCATTTCTGTAGATTCCGGTTTAATGGTTCAACTAAATTTTTATTATCAAAATGTCTCAACTGAATTCATAAATCTTTAATAATTTATAATTTTGTTTTTGTTTTTTACAATAACAGGGCCTTATAAAATAATCTCTGAAATGCTTTCTTTTTTTTCATATATAAATTGTATATTTATTATACCGGTATAATTTAAAAAAAATATTTATTATATTATATTTTTTACATTTCGGTAATGTCTATTTTTACTTTCCTAGATTTGATTTAATACAAATTTATTTGCAATAACAGTGAAGCCATGAAACTTAAACAATTTAAGGTTGCACTTTATTTTAAGGTGTCATTGTTACAGTGCAATTATATATGTAAGTACGGAGTAATAATAATTAACAACATGAACTTATTATAGGGTGAGGATTAGGGTTTGGTTGAGGGTTATTTGCATGTAATTATGGAAAATTTACCACGGTAAGTACATGTAACTTAACTGTAAAGTATTTTTTTCTTCTTCCCACTCCTTTTCGAATATGCAATGGACAATGGTTAAAAAAAAAAAATCTGGCTGTAACTATTGTTAATTATTATTATTTTTTTATGTTCAACTTGATTTGATTTGTGTACTCGATTTTATTTTCTTGTCGAATGTTCTTTTTGCATAAATTCGAAATAAATAAATAACAAGGACACTGTCAAATGTGTTATCCAACCTTTCGAAATGCACTCAGATAAAGTGTAGTAATGGTGTCGTTGCCCCTCAGGTGTTGTTCGGCACGGCGGACGGGCAGGTGATCGTCATGGACTGCCACGGCCGCATGTTGGCTCATATCCTCCTCCACGAGGCCGAGGGCATCGCCAGCATGGCCTGGAACTATCCCAGCTTCCTGGTGGAGGACAGCAGTGAGAGCGACACGGACTCGGATGATTACACGCCTCTGCAGGGTAACACCGCAACCCTAACCCTAATCTTAACGCAACACTAAAGAAGATCTTTTACCTTATTATAATGTTTCCAAAATCGGTTTGGCGGTTCATCAAGTCGTAACGGTGAACGGCCCTATATCTGCTATAACCACACAGATCGGGTCGCGTTTCTGTAGTTCTAATGAGACATAAGAAAACTACAAATTTGGCTTGCTTTACGTCAAGAGTTACAATAGTCATTACCGTATTACGGAGTATAAGTCGCTCCGGACAATAAGTCGCATCAGTCTAAAAATGCGTCATGAAGAGGGAAAAAAACGTATATAAGTCGCACTGGACTATAAGTCGCATTTATTGAGAAATTTATTTCACAAATTCCAAGACCAAGAACAGACATTTAATCTGGAAAAGGCGAGTTATTCAGCTCCACAACAGCACACAGAACAACAGCTGAATAGTGTCCGGTGTGTTAGCGTAACACATTAACAGTTATTCAGCTACACATTAGCATAAAGAACATATACCGGAGGCTAAAGAGGCTAAACTAGCATTAGCCAGCGAGTCCAACAAGTTACCGGTCAGCAAGTTCACCAAGCTCCCGATCTCACTCCTCAACACTGAATCCATCGAGTTCTTCCTCTGTGTCGCTTCTGAACAACTCCGCTAACTAGAGCGCCCTCTCGCGGCTGTAGACGGTAATGTTTTCTCTTGGTTAATCTCAGTCAGTATGAATTAATTTTGATATATAAGTCGCACCTGACTATAAGTCGCAGGACCAGCCAAACTATGAAAAAAAGTGCGACTTATAGTCCGGAAAATACGGTAATTCATTTTTCTTCGTTTCTGATGTCACAATACATCATACTTTCATGAAATCATGCATCATACTCTACCTTGTTTGTGGACATCGTTCATTCCAGAGCCGGCGCTGGATAAACAGCGAGCGTGCGTCGGTAGACTGCGGTACGCTAAATTATTCGCGACAGCGGTAATGGACAATTCCGCTTCCAACCTGTAGGGCGACCGCAGAGGAAAAGTGCTTTAGTGTTGCTTTAAAGGCCCCCTGAAATCAATACTTACTTTTTTAGCTCTTAGTATGAACATGTTAGCCGTAAGGTTATGAATAAGCTGGTAGACTTTAGTGCAGTCTGTGTATCCCTAGTTAGTTATAATAACCCTATAAATTACAAAATAAAAACATAAAAATCAACACATTGTGAATGAAACGACCCCTAAAACACTGTTTTCTCTCCAGTGCACAGTCTGAAGCCGGTGTTGACCGTCTGCTTCACGTCTGGAGACATCAGTTTGATGAGCAACTATGATGACCTTTCACCGACGTTAATACGCACTGGCCTCAAAGGTGGTTCTTTATACATTTCATCTATTTATTTAGTCTTCTGTGGAGCTGCTTTACAGCAGGATTTATATTTGATGATGGAGTTTGCATCATTGATTTTGTTATTTTACTGTGAAGCTGCTGTGAAACGATCTGCTGTATAAGAACAGAAGGATGTCTATTAAAATGCAAATTGATTTCCTGTGTCGAGTCTGTTTTCAGACTGGGGAGATCAACACAATCTAAAATAATCATTATTTGCTTAATCAGTACACTGATGCCATGTATAAATATGTGAATGATCATTGTTACTTTGCTATATTTTTTTTTTAAGTGCCCCTATTTTGCCATTTTAAAGGTTCCTACTGTATGTTTACATGCATCCAAGATCATAAAACACTTTAATTTTCTAATAATATCTATTGCAGCATCAGCTCTTTTCTCTCAGTCTCTGAAACACTTCGTTCGGAGATTCAGTCTCTCTAAGCTCCGCCTCTCTGAGAGCTGCTCTGCTGTGATTGGTCAGATTCAGTCTCTCTAAGCTCCGCCTCTCTGAGAGCTGCTCTGTGATTGGTCAGATTCAGTCTATCTAAGCTCTGCCTCTCTAAGAGCTGCTCTGTGATTGGTCAGATTCAGTCTCTAAGCTCTGCCTCTGAGAGCTGCTCTGCTGTGATTGGTCATTATCATATCTGGATCTCAGCTCTTGATCACAGTGATACGAACAGTAAGGATGGCGTGGGTTTTACCGTATAAATCTCAGAAAACAGCGTCTTCTCGACACGAACGACACAAACCAAACTCTTCCAGTCTCAGATACACTACAGTGTTTGAGGGCGGGGCTTAGAGACGCTGCTCAGCCAATCAACACCAGAGGCGGGCATTATGCAAATTAGCTACACGTGAGACTGGATTTACTGACTCGTTTCAGCAGATCAGAATCACTTCTTGCTTTAAGGAGACAATAACTTTATTTGATCTTTTAAAACTTTTACATCCACACACCGCACTGCATGAAAGATCATATCCACAAAAGCATAAAAGGGGCACTTTAAATGTTTTTACTGATGAAAAAATGATGTATAAAGTACTCTACTCTATACAAAAGTAATGTGTGTGATGTGTTTGACAGATGTGGTCGTGCAGTGGTGCTCTCAGGGCGACTTGCTGGCTGTTACTGGGATGGAGAGACTCGTAATGACCTCTGACCCTTCCCAAGTGACCCGAAATGCCATTGTTAAATTTTACAATGTTAGTGGTGAAAACATTTATTCACTGGAAACACCTGCTCAGGTGAGTGTTTGCTCGTATAAACACACACACCCTTTACTCTGACTGTAATAAAAAAAAATATATATTTTCACTCAGAAATTGTTAGTAAATTTCACATATAATTACCAAAAATATGCAGATATGCAAGTCAAAAAAGCACGTCATTGAATCTTTGACTCAACCGATTCGTTCAGGAATGAGGCAGTTGTTTATGAATGAGTCATTGAATCTTTGACTCAACCGATTCTTTCAAGAATGAGGCAGTTGTTTATGAATGAGTCATAGAATCTTTGACTCAACCGATTCATTAAAAAATGAGGCAGTTGTTTATGAATGAGTCATTGAATCTTTGACTCAACCGATTCTTTCAAGAATGAGGCAGTTGTTTATGAATGAGTCATTGAATCTTTGACTCAACCGATTCATTCAAGAATGAGGCAGTTGTTTATAAATGAGTCATTGAATCTTTGACACAACCGATTCATTCAAGAATGAGGCAGTTGTTTATGAATGAGTCATTGAATCTTTGACTCAACCGATTCATTCAGGAATGAGGCAGTTGTTTATGAATGAGTCATTGAATCTTTGACTCAACCGATTCATTCAAGAATGAGGCAGTTGTTTATAAATGAGTCATTGAATCTTTGACACAACCGATTCATTCAAGAATGAGGCAGTTGTTTATGAATGAGTCATTGAATCTTTGACTCAACCGATTCATTCAGGAATGAGGCAGTTGTTTATGAATGAGTCATTGAATCTTTGACTCAACCGATTCGTTCAGGAATGAGGCAGTTGTTTATGAATGAGTCATTGAATCTTTGACTCAACCGATTCGTTCAGGAATGAGGCAGTTGTTTATGAATGAGTAATTGGTTTGACTGTGTGCTCATGTGTACTCAGAGGCCGATCAGTACGCTGTGTTGGGGCCATCGAGACTCACGACTGTTTCTGGCTTGTGGCCCGGCGCTGTACGTGCTCCGCGTCGAACACCGGGTCGCCAGCTTGCAGATGCTCTGCCAAAAGGCCATCGCCAGTGCGGTTCACGAGGAGAAGGACGTGGCCAAGCTCAGCATGCCCTCTCGCCTCAGCACATACGTGTCTTCTGCCTTCGCTCCCACCGTTAAGGTACAAGATCTAAAGTTAGTTTTGGTTCATCACTTCATTTCATGGAATATCCTTGACAATTGCTTCCCATTTGTCTTTGTTTTTCTGGCACGCTCTCCTCCCTTTAGCCTCCCATCCCAGATCCCAACAACATGCGAGACTTTGTTAGTTACCCGACAACCGGTAACGAGCGTTTGCACTGCACCATGAAGCGCACCGAGGACAACCCGGAGGTCGGCGGCCCGTGCTACACTTTATATCTGGAGTATCTAGGAGGACTTGTTCCTATTCTGAAAGGCCGGAGGATTAGCAAACTTCGCCCTGAGTTTGTCATCATGGACCCAAAGACTGATGGGAAGACAGGTGTGTGTATACAAGTACCAAAATGCACCTTTTTATTTACAAGACATGTGGAATTCCTATACTTACTAAGGAGTGGTGTTGTGTGTAACTCATTACAAGTAACTTGAGTTAAGTAATCGGATTACTTTTCCTGTTTTAATTACTTTATGTATTTAATCTCACTTTATTAACCAACTTTTTTGCTGCTGACCTTCCAGATCTAATTCAACCGTACTAATAAACAAACATTTCTTTAGATTAGATTTAGAAGTAAGAGTGTTGAACTTCTTCTCCTCTGTCCTATTGTTTTTTAACCCCTTAAGCGGCACCCCCCTTTTTTTTTAATAGACATGAAAATGCACATTTCGAACTTAAATGGTTGTAAAATTCATAATTCTTTGGAATATAGATGTAAGATTGGTCTTGTTTTAAAGAAGACATTTGGCAGATTTTTGTAGAAGTGAAATAAATTAAGAAAGTTAAACAGAAAAAAAAGTTTTGAGTTTATGAAAACGTACAATGTTAAAAATTGTATTCTTATTTTATATAAAATATATATTTTCAAAACCTGGTGGATTCTCAAAATGCAAAAATCTAAAGTTGTGTTTCAAATGTTAGGTTGATATCTCAAAAAATGAGCGTTCAGTGAGATTTAGTTTGGGCGCAGTACCACACTTCTCCACTAGTGGACATTACTGCCCATATAAGGGCGCCTCCATTTCCATGTTGTTTGAGTCTGAACCATTATTTTTACAATTTTCATACAATTTATAAAGTAGACATCCTATTCAGAAGTAGTGTTGGAAGTTTGGCAGATTTTGAAATGAATTCAGCCTCTAAGAAACACAGAAGAACACGTATGTGCATTATAGCTCGCTGCACATCACTAATGCTGAATCTATTATTATTTTCTTTATATTTAAAACATTTTCAGACCTTTTTTTCTAAAAGAATTGAATGGATGCTATCTTTTTAACTCTTGGCATGAAAACAAACTGAGGTTTCTACCATTCTTTCATGATTTTTCATGTTCATCGCGATTTCAAAATAAAGGTCTGAACACGCCTCAGGAGTATGAACATATTCTTGTTGCAAATTGATAAATTACGGCTCCTCTGTAATGTATTTAGGGTTAGGGTTGAAATTAGTCACCAAATATGTAAACTAGAGATTGTAAGCTTTCAAATGATATATAGTTTGTCAAGATTAGTTTAGGTTTAGTATAGGATATTACTGTTTTAAATATGTAATGGCTGATGCCAATATAAGGGGTTAATCCAGAATAACAGCGGCTAAAAGGGTTAAATATGCATTTCCTTCATCCTGAGGATTTACATTTACCAAAAGTATAACTTTTTGTTTATGTTATTAAAAAACAAACAAGCAAGCCCAGTCCAGGTGAGAAAAAGTAACGTAAAAGTAATGTAACGCATTATATTTCATAAAAAGTAACTAAGTAACGCAATTAGTTACTTTTTTGGGAAATAACGCAATATTGTAATGCATTACTTTTAAAAGTAACTTTAAGTAACTCTAAGGAGTATAAATATAAACAAAATACATCACACAATTACAGATACCATTGAAATGTCACATTTATGTGGAGAAAATCTAAATGAAGTAAGGAGAGAAAAAAACTGCACCAAAATGCCATACTGGTTCTAGTTCCTCAAATTGTTTCTTTATCACAGATGAAGTCTATGGCAACAACTTCATCCCCTCCATGATTGACAGCTGCAATTGCTCAGATTCGAGTGACATTGAGCTCAACGATGATTGGGTTGGAAAGAAATCACCAAAGATCTCCAGAGGGAGCAAGTCTCCCAAACTTCCCAGGTAATGCATGCTATTTAGATTTGTGAGAACATTGTTAGACTGTATTGCTTTTCTTAAAGGGATAGTTCGGCCAAAAATGATATTAAACCCATGATTTACTCGCCCTTAAGCCGTTCGAGATGCATATGTCAATCATTTTTCAGACAAACACATTTTCAGTTATTTTAGAAAATGTCTTAGATCTTTCAGTGGTTATAATGTCAAGTTATGGGGTCCAACTCCTTCAAGTTGCCGTTGCCGGAAGCCAGTTATCTTCATTTATAAAGGTTTAAATATGTATATTTTTACGACAAAACCGCACGGATTACCCTCAGAAGGCCTTCGTTTATCCCCCTGGAGCCGGATGGATTACTTTTGTGAAGGATGCATGCACATTTTTGGGACTTGAAGGAGTTAGACCCCATAACTTGACATTATAACCCCTGCAAGATCTAAGACATTTTCTAAAATAACTGAAAATGAGTTTGTCTGAAAAATGATTGACATATGCATCTCGAACGGCTTGAGGGTGAGTAAATCATGGGTTTAATATAATTTTTGGCCGAACTATCCCTTTAAAGTCCCCCTGTAGTCAATAATTGTATCCTTTGAAACTCATCTTTAATCACCAAAATTACATATTTAGTCTTCATGTCGTAAAATAGCTTGAATGTAACTCGACACCTTTGCCTCATTTAGTATACGCAGTTCTATGAATATGCAAATGAGCCCCGCCTCCACTCACTCACTCAGAGATCCACTGGTTGATGATCACACGTTGATCTGATTGGTTACAAGGTAGTGTGTGACGTCAGAAACACCAGCGATTTCAAACCGTCTTTGGTTCACTGCAGTTTTAAGCAGAAAATACCCAGCAATGCTGTCGACTTATGAATTTACACATGATTTGTGTTAAAGCATATATTAAAAACACCACATAGACACATAAACAACATTAAAAGCTGGATTTTCACCACAGGGGGACTTTAACTTATATAAGAAGAATAACTGTATTGCACTTGATATGGTTAAGCATTGATAATTTCATTGAGATGCAAAAACATTTGCAAGATTTGATCATTTGTAATCACTTGTAACAATAAATGCATGAAAATACAGTTAATCTTAGTAGCATGAAGCTTCAGAATTGCATAAGAAACAGATTTTTTGAGGATCCTCGTGATTTGTTAAACTCTGTTGTACTGCATGCTCTCCCACAAACTCACCTTGAACTCTTTTCTTCGTTTGCTACCTTCTCTGTAGAGACTTAGTGTGTCCCTTTACCAACAGGATAAATATAGATCCCCGTAAGTCCCCCAAGATCTCCCGAACCACGCAGGAAATATCCCGATCGCCACGGTTACCCATTCGCAAGCCCTCCATTGGCTCTCCAAGTTTGACTCGGCGAGAGTTTCCCCTAGATGACATCACACAGGTACTGCATTTATTTTTTTTTAGTTATACACCACATTTTGTAAAAACATACATTTGCACACTGAATTAATATTTATGTCTTCTTGCTTTGTAGCACAATTATCTCGCGCAAGTTACGTCTAACATTTGGGGAACAAAGTTCAAAATTGTGGGGCTTGCAGCATTTTTGCCAGCAAATCTTGGTGCAGGTATTGTATTTTTTATTTTTATTTTTTCAGTAATATGAACCACAAGATATGTGGTTATTAGGGGTGTAACAATATATCATGTCACAAATATATCGCAATACAAAACTGCGACTATGTATCGTGGATAGTTCACCCAAAATTAACATTTCTGTGTGAAAAAAAATCACGTTTTCAGAGTTTTAGTGTCAGTACTGCATTACACTACTATATATAATGTATTATAATGCATATTTGTGGGTCCTGATAATGACAAATGTCTTGTTACCAGTAAAAAGTGGCCTATACATTATTTTAAATATATCTAGTCAGTGACAGAGTGCAGCATATTCGTCTAAAATCTGTATTTTCAGCTTTTGAATCATGAATATTTTGATTCTGGTGTCTCTATTGTCCTGTGCATTGGGTTTCCAGCACCAAGTCCAAGCCTTTTAATTTACAGACCCAAATTTAGCATTTTAATCAGCAGTGCATATTATGTTAAAGGGATAGTTCACTTTAAAATGAAAATTCTGTCATCATATACTCACCCTCAAGTTGTTTCAAACCTGTATGAATTTCTTTCTTCTGCTGAACATAAAGGGAGATATTTTGAAGAATGTCGCTAACCAAACAGTTAACTGGAGCCATTGACTTCCATAGTAGGAAAAAAAAATACCATGGAAGTCAATGGCTCCAGTTAACTGTTTGGTTACCGACATTCTTCAAAATATCTTCCTTTGTGTTCAGCAGAAGAAAGAAATTCATACAGGTTTGAAACAACTTGAGGGTGAGTATATGATGACAGAATTTTCATTTTAAAGTGAACTATACCTTTAACCTTTTATAATAAGTCTTGGAGTATCGCAATAATATTGTATCGTGATATGTATCAAATCGTGACATGAGGGTATCGTTACACCCCTAGTTATACAAAATCGATTTATGCATCCTACTTGCCTAATTTAATATATATTTCCCATCTTACTAGTTATCTACAAGACTAGTTTGCTTCACCTCCAGCCCAGACAGATGACCATATACCTCCCTGAGGTGAGGAAGATCTCAGTGGAATACATTAACCTACCTATGTTTAGTCCTAATGTCTTCAGTGAGGATGAGGATGACCTGCCGGTCACGGGAGCATCAGGAATCACTGATGATAATCCAACTTGCACTGTCAACATACCCATTGCCCCCATACACAGCCCCGCCCAAGCCATGTCCCCAACACAAAGCATCGGCCTTGTCCAATCCCTACTAGCCAATCAAAACGTCCAGTTGGATGTGTTATCCAATCCGACGTCAACTGTGGCACCACCTGGAGTTTCAGTTTCAGACCAAGGACAGCAGGACAATGTGCTCACGGCACAATATACCGTTCCTGCGAGGTATTCCAGTCCTGGACAGGTAATATTTGGAGGAATGGATGTTGGTCGGCTTTTAGTTGTGCAATCCCAACAACAGCAGCAATCACAACAACAACAACAACAACATCAGTTGCAACAGCATTATCAACAACAGCAGCTACAGCAACAGCTTCAACAATATCAACTGCAGCAGCAACAGTTATTGCAGCATCAGCACATGCAACAGCAGCAACAGCAACACATGCAACAGCAAATCCAACAGATGCAGCAGCAACAGCAAATGCAGCAACAGCTTCAGCATCAAATCCAACAGCAACACATGCAAATGCAACTTCAGCTACAGCACCAGCAAATGCAGCAGCAGTTGCAGCAGCAACAACAACAACAGCAGCATCAGATCCAAATCCCCGTTCCAAGTTTGCCCTCAGGTCAACCATCATGCCCAGTCATTCAACTTCCCCAAACTACAATACAAGTCGCTCCCCCTTCAGCAGAGCACAGTACAGAGCGGGTGGAGCACGAGCTCCTCCTTAAAATCAAAACGACTCGTTCTGCCCCACAACTGGCTGAGGGTGATGCCGTGGTTTTTACCGCCCCTCTTGAGATTAGCAAAATGAACCCGCCGCCTCCTTACCCCGGCACGGTTTCAGCCGTTTCTTCTACAAGCTCCACCTCATCGGGGAGCAACACTAGCACTCAATCCTCAGGGGACGCTTGCCTAAAGAAAGGGGATCTGACTCTGTATCCAACTGGTGCACAAGCAACTCAGTACCAAACCCCATTGGGCTATGAGCGCATCACCACGTTTGACAGCAGTGGAAATGTGGAGGAGGTGTGCCGTCCGCGCACGAGGCTAGTTTGCAACCAGAATGTTTACACGCTTCAGGGCCCGGGAAGCTCTGCAACCCTCAGGGTCTCGTCATCTTCCTCTACTGTTGACGGGAAGAAGGCGCAATTGCCCTACGCCTCAGCCACGTTAAACCGGCTCACTGTGCCAAGGTACTCTATACCAAGCGGAGACCCGCCTCCTTACCCTGACTCAGCCAATCAGGTCGGAGGAGGGCGAAACCCCGGCCAGAGATTGGACAGCGGCTTAATTCATGCTACCTTGAGGCGAAACAGTCGGGAAGCTGCGCTAAAGGTTTCCCAGATGCTTGATCCCCAGAGGACTCTTCCCTCCAAGGCTAAAGCTAACACCTTGTCCGCTTCGTACCAACCGAGAGGACCGACGGCTCTCTATACGTGCAGTCAGTGCAGTAGTAACAATGGGATTAGCAGTGGGGCTTCCAGCAGTGGGAGTAACGGGATAGCTGGTGGGACAATAATCAGGCAAGATTTTCCACCTTCAGGGGGTGGTGCGCCTCACAGCACTGTCATAGTGCACTCCAACAGTGCCTCGCCTTTGCCTTCCCAGTCCTCCTACAATTTGCTCAGTATGGATGGATCCGGTGGCAGTGGAAACCGAGACAGAACTGAGTACATCAACTCTGCCTTCACCGAGGACGAGTCATTGAATCAGTCTCTACGGCAAATGGCTCTTAACACGGAGGTGGTGAGTTTGACAGTCAAACGGCCGCCTCCGTATCAATGGGATCCGTCCGCTACTGAAGAGATCTGGGTTCCTCAGGAACGTACGACGACTCTTCCCACTTCTGGAGTCCCTCCTGCTTCCCACAAACCTCCTCCACTCGTTCTCAGCGCCGCACAACATCTGGATGTTTCCCGACACCCGTTTGTCCTCTCGCCCAAGTCTCCGACAAGTCCTAATGTCACAACTTTCCAGCAAGCAGGAGCGTATCAGATTGCATTGCCCTACCCAACAAGTGCAGGGTATAACGGTCCCCCGTTAGCTTCTCCACGTCCCCAATCTCCCAAAGAGTTGGTTGCTCCTCTTCCCTTTTCCCAGCAAGATCAATCTGTGGTCTTGCCACCGGGTTACCCACCAAATTTGCCTAACCTTGCTTGCTTCCCACCAATGTACCCTGGGACGACGACTTGTTCTAGTTTACCGGTGACTCCCATTTCTCTTCATCCATGGGGTTCTTATAATCCCTGTCCACCTTTGCCAAGTCCTCAAGGTCCTGCTCCGTCCCTTCCACCAAAGACTTCCCATATGTTGGATAAACCTGTTCTTTCTCCTCCTCCTCAACCACCTCCTCTCTCTTCACCACCGCCAGATCTCCAAAATGTGGTCAGTCCTCCGGAAGCAATTGCTGAAGCCGGGGAAGGCTTTCAAGAAGTGCTTTCGCTCAACGAAAGCCCGGTTCCTCAAAGAGCGGATAGGTTTGGGAAGAAGAACCGAAAGCGGTTGGAAAACCCTCGGACAGATGAAGCCAACGTTCCTGCAATCACAGAAGGAGGCGGAAACAAGTCTAAAAAAGAGGGTCGTGCCCTTGGTGACTTCAACTCGCTCATATCAAGCCCGAGATTAGGCGGACGGGACAAGAAGAAACCCAAAGGCCAGAAAGAGCAGCTGAAAGCCAAAAAGCTAAGCAAGGCCACTACGAACGAGTTCCAGGACAGTTCGGAAAGCGAACCGGAGCTGTTCATCAGCGGAGATGAGCTGATGAACCAGAGCCAGAGCGGGAAAAAGAGCTGGAAGGCAAAAAGAAACTTGCGTGCGGGAGGATGCGAGCTGGACGAAATCAAGTGTCGAAAGGCTAACGAGAAAGAGGACCGTGGCCTCGGGAGCCAGGGGTTCGTCTACATCATGGCCAACAAGCAGCCTCTGTGGAACGAAGCCACGCAGGTTTACCAGCTGGACTTTGGAGGAAGAGTCACGCAGGAATCGGCAAAGAACTTCCAGATTGAGCTCGAGGGGAGACAGGTACTCCAGACATCTAGTGCATCTACATCTAGGGCTTAGCGTTAACGCTTGTCCAATGGACTTTATGCACAGCTGAACTTTAGCCAGCTCTTTTGTTTCCTGTCTGCCATTATTGGACAAACTGATTAATCCAGGTGTGTCTGATTATTGTTGTTGGTCAGGCACACCTGGATTAATCAGTTTGTCCAATAATGGCAGACGGGGAAACAAAGGAGCTGGCTAAATTTCAGGAAGTAGTGCAGCTGTGCATAAAGTCCATTAGATTTTTTTTGAATGGGAAAGTTAAAGAGAATTTGACTTGTAACCTGATTAAATCGCAAAAAGAAAAAAAAAATTGTGATGGGCAACGATTAATCGCATCCAAAATAAAAGTTTGTGTTTACATAATATGTGTGTGTGTGTGCTGTGTATAATTGTTTTGTATACATAAATACACACACATGCATGTATATTTAAGAAATATTTTATATATATAATAACGTATAACGTAATTATTATTATATATAAATATTTCATTTAAAAATGTAAAAGTCTTAAATATATATGTGCATATGTGTTTTTATTTATATATATATATATATATATATATATATATATATATATATATATATACAAAATAATTATACACCGTACACACACATTATATGAAACAAACTTTTATTTTGGATGCGATTAATCGTTGCCCAGCACTTAAAAAAAAAACTAAAATAAAGCAAATAAACTGTGATAATGTGAGAAATGTTGTAGTTGTCTGAATAAATTTAGGTTTGACTGTAATCTAATTTAATAAATTGATCAAATACAAGAATTTAATATAACAGATATAGCTTCATATATATGTAAATGTAAACTCTGTCAGTAATTACTCTCCCTCACGTTGTTCCAACCCCGTAAGACTTTCGTCAGAACGGAGGCTCGCTATTGGCCGACGCTGGTCATGTGTGTGATGATGCGTGTGATGCTGGCCAATAGTGAGCCTCCGTTCTGACGCACAACCCAGAAGTGACCTCACTCAGAGACACAGAGTTCTTGTTTTTGTGTTTTTTTTCCACACAGAAAGTATTCTGGTCGCTTGATAAACTGAAGGTTGAGCCGCTGTCGTCACTCTGACTATTTTATACAAGCTTCAGATGCGGTTTGGTTTGCTAACTTCTCTCCTGCTTTGCTCCGTCCAGGTGATGCAGTTCGGGAGGATCGACGGGAACGCGTACATACTGGACTTTCAGTATCCCTTCTCAGCCGTGC
This sequence comes from Phoxinus phoxinus, assembly GCF_949152265.1. Classification (NCBI taxonomy): domain Eukaryota; kingdom Metazoa; phylum Chordata; class Actinopteri; order Cypriniformes; family Leuciscidae; genus Phoxinus; species Phoxinus phoxinus. The sequence continues at coordinate 935,621 of NC_136884.1, forward strand.
AAGCTTTTGCCGTAGCGCTCGCTAACGTCACCCAGCGCCTCAAGTGATCGCCTGCGCCAACAACACCATTTCTTTCTTTTGCTCTCCAGTTTTTTTGTTTTTTCCCAGTTTAAGATGCAGTACTAATACTTGAAAATTACATCTGGGAAGTAATTGCCACATTTTCCAAGTGTTAGCGGTACTACTGGGCACTGAAATCAATTGCTGTACAACATACTGTCATTTTACTAATTTTTTTTTGTTGTTTTTTTTGCATAAGATGCTAACGTGTGTCAAACTCTGCGGAGGTCGCGTCTAAACACACTTCCAGGGACTTTGCCCTTGGAGTTCAATTGCTAGCATCAGATTTAGATGCTTTTTGGCTTGCGGTCATAAAATGCATTTTATTAACAAATAGTAATAAGACTGAATATCCAGTCTTGTAGCTGTACTCTGTTCGGATGGACTTGCTTTGGCAGACAGAGAACCCTGAATAAGCTCAACGGTCAAACCATTGATGCGGTGTTCACAGGGACGTGCAGAGAGTTCCTCAGGGGCAGGGGCTCAAATATAAAAAGGGGCATATATATAAATATATGTGCTTAGCATCACAGAAATAAATTATATTTTTTAAAGTATATTAAAATAGAAAACCATTATTAAAAAAAAAATAATCTGTATTTTTGATCAAATAAATGCAGGCTTAAAGCGCATAAGGGACTTCTTTAAAAAAAAAATAGTAATGTGTGTGTGCAAAAATGTTAAAATAATAAAGTCACCATTTCGCGTGTTGTTGTCAGGCAGCCTACACTTCACATTATAGGCCTGCAGTAAACTATGATAGTTTCATAATGTAAACGGTGTATCAATATAGACTAGGCCTAAATTCAAGTGACTTGAATACTATACTTACCATTAATGCTACTTTTGGTGCTGGTTTGTAGTCAATTAACATCCATTAGTTCAACGACAGAGATTCAGATGACTTCAATGTAAATTCGTCTGTCCATGTAATTTTCAAATGATTTATTTATAAATGACCGTCCAATGATATTTGAACTTCTTGTGCCAGATGACGATTGCTCGGTGTATTATGCATGACAAACAGGCTTCAGCGAATTAAGTAATATTTTAAAATATGTGTTATGTGGATTTTTAATTGAATCGACACACAACCTTTTATTATAAAAAATAATAATAGTAATAAAAAAAAAAAAGCTTTTTTTTTTTTTTTGTTCTGCCGTCGAGCCATACTTACTGAAAGACGCTCGACAGCATCGGTTCCCAAGCAGACTGTGTGGGATACCTACGTGTACACTAGTACATTTTCATTCTAAAACGCATAACTTTTGCTACGGTTATGCCTGCCGTCCACACACTACTCCGGAGTTTTAGAGCCTCGAAAAAGGAGACCGTCAGTCAAGACCGAAGCAAGACACGCACAACTTGACGCAAGTGACGCAACCCATAGCAACGCGTTATAGCAACGACACCTCAGACTGACAGAAACGTAAAAATAAACGTGAATTTAGGCTACTTTAGTCTTGTACACATTGTCATGTAAATTATAAGCAAATGCATTTTGTTTTATTGACCACAATATTATCAATGGTATTTGTTTGAGAAGGGCACTTTTGATTAATTTTGAAAAAGGGCAGGGGCTCGAGCACCCAAAGCCCCCCCCTCTGCACGTGCCTGGGTGTTCATTAGCACTAGATGTTTTTTAGTCTAATTCCTCTTGAATGTTTTTTTATTTTATTTTTTTCATCCACTTTTTTTACCGTCTTCATCCTTCCTGATTATGCATATCTTCCCTGCTAAGCAATAGGTGGGTAAGATGTGCCAATCAGAGCTCACATCCCCAAAAAAAAAAAAAAAAAAAAAAAAAAAAAAAGTGACTGCCCCCTGCTGACGCTTCTGTGAAGTGATTTTGTGTAATGGCTCTCGAAGCCACATTTAATCCACCTCAACATGTGCAAACAAACAAGCAACAGGAGATATTTTTCTACCGTCTTACAACAACGTCACTTCATACCTAATTTTTTTTTTAGTTTTGTTTTTTAAATGCTCTGTTTGTGCGACACGTTTTTTTATCAGTGCTAAGAATATCAGTGTTAGATAAAAACCTTGTAGTACGATTAGAAATTCAGCCGTAGGTTTGAGGAACAGCAATGAGAAGTATATCATTCAGTTCTGCACGACACACGGAGGATTATGAAGACGCTTGAGGTTTGAATCAAGTCGTATATCAATAAAACAAGCGAGCGATTAAGAATACAGCGAGTCCCAGAATCCAATGGGCCGGTCATTACATTTCAGTGGTTCGTGGATCAGTCAGAGAGAGTCGGTCAGTGTTTGTGATCGGAAGCAGGACGGCATTAAACTGTGTATTTGCGCGTCTGTGGTTTTGTTTTGTTTTCGGGTGATTATTCTTGGCCTGGATTCCTTTCCGATGGTGAGTTGAGAATTTAGTGTCGTTTATTTATTTATTTATGTCTGGTTTTGTTTAATTGTGCAATATTGTCAAGACTAATGCTTTCTTTATACCGTTGAACTTCTAAAGATGGACACGTGGCGTTTAATACACCTTTTGTGAGTGTGTGGACATTATTTATGTATAAAGGACTCTTCAGCTTGGTGTTGTACGTGTGTGTGTGTGTGTGTGTGTGTGTGTGTGTGTGTGTGTGTGTCAGGAGGGGATGGCGGTGTAATTTGCTCCTGCGGTCTGAAGGTGATTGTGGTTAAAGGTGTAGCTCGTTGTGAAGTGACCTTGGATGGGTTTGTCACGTGTGTTTTTGTGAATCAAAACCAGATCAGCACAACCAATGAGAGAACTGCTATTAAACCTCATCCTTCCCTCGGGTCATTTTGTCCTAAAAACACTTTTTTTTCTCTTAAAATGCTAAAATTGAGTGTTTGTCAGAGTCTGGAAGCACTTGAACCACAAATACACACACACAATTTCTGTGGTTAGATACTAATTCAATTTGATGCTCAAAATTCAAACTAAAACTTTACCAAAAATATCTACATGTGTATCTGAATGCCCACTGAAGATAAAGGATTAGTTCACTTTTAAAAAAAACTTTTGCTGATAGTTTCCTCACCCCGATGTCATCAAGATGTCCATGTCTTTCTTTCTTCAGTGGAAAAGAAATGAAGGTTTTTGATGAACACATTTCTCCATATAATGGACGTCAATGGGCCCCAAACGGGTCAAGGTCCAGATGACAGTGTCAGCGCCGCTTCAACGGGCTTTAAACGACACCAGACGATGAATACGGCTCTTATCTAGCGAAACCATCGTCATTTCAAACATAAATAAACAAGTTTAAGTTTTATAAGCACAAACGCTCACCTTGCTCTGTTCTGTGATGCGCGTTCGTGACGTCACGTGATACACAGTTACGCTGTAAAGGTCACGCTTGACGAGTCAGTGTTTACAGATGTGCGGAAGGAGGACCATACACACATATTCAAATGTCTGTGTGTCAGTTTATCGGTTAAAATGCCCATCTCGTGTGTGTATCCTGGTGTTGGAATATTAAAAAGCCTAAAAGAACATTTTCGTCAGGATAGAAATGTTTTACTTTTCACAGAAGCGAGACCTTTACAGCGTAACTGTGTATCACGTGACGTCACGAACGCGCATCACAGAACAGAGCAAGGCGAGCGCTTGTGCTTATAAAACTTAAACTTGTTTATTTATGTTTGAAATGACGATGGTTTCGCTAGATAAGAGCCGTATTCATCGTCTGGTGTCGTTTAAAGCCCGTTGAAGCGGCGCTGACACTGTCATCTGGACCTTGACCCGTTTGGGGCCCATTGACGTCCATTATATGGAGAAATGTGTTCATCAAAAACCTTCATTTCTTTTCCACTGAAGAAAGAAAGACATGGACATCTTGATGACATCGGGGTGAGTGAACTATCAGCAAAAGTTTTTTTTTAAATGAACTAATCCTTTAATGACTTTAGGACCCAGCGGAACGGCTCATTTGCTCCATATAGAGATATAGGGCCATCTAAAGTTATGAAATATGATATATTATGGGTTTTTTTCCACAAGAGACACTCAATGTAAGATATTTAGAGCTGAATTAAAAGGGTTATACATGAAAATGTGAGTTATTTTGAATTTAAGTTGGAAAAAATGTGAGGAATGTGCTTAAATCACCATTTATTTATTGATCAAAACTAGTCATTTAAAGGTGAATAAAAAAAATTTGCATTAAAAATTAATATCGAAGCACACTGTAAAACACCATCGAGTATTTGTATCATATTTTGGTCAAGTAAAAAACATTTTACACATTTTATATGCAGCTAATGGCTACACCTAGCTTAGCGTGTTCACTGTAAACATTGTTTATTCATATGAAAGTTGACCAAATCGCAGGAAAATCACACACACATTGAAAAATATGATCAAAATTAAATAACATTAGCTTTCTGGAGAAAAGAAAAGAAAAAAAAAAAGTATAATTTTAGGGCCCGCGAGGGAAAGATGAGGATTTAGCCGTTACATCACATTCTCCATTTCCCCGTGTGTGTGTGTGTGTGTGTGTGTGTACTGATTTGATTGATGGGCTTTATTGTACATGTGTTTGGTATTTGTAGGAATAGGTTAAAAAAAGACGCTTCAGAGATGAAGGACAAACTGACTGAATGTGCGCGTCGCACGGCATGCTGGGTAAATGACGTCACACTTGTGTTTTAGCGTGCGGTGAGCATGGAACGGCTTCGGGATTGAAGACGCACGGCACAGTTCGCTATAACCGCATCACATCCACGTCTGCCGAAGTGTGTGTGTGTGTGTGTGTGTCCATTCTGCCTACAATAAAAGAAATGCACCCATGATGCCGTCTGGTTCTGAGGTGGGACGTCACGTGTGGACTCGTTTCGGATATTTGTGGAGGTGTCTTCATCCGTTTGTTTGCTCTCTATATACTGTATATTCGGGGGAACCCCTCGCTTGGCTAATCCCCCGGGTTCTGACTCTTCTTTTGTAACGGGGCTCTGGGGTCAGGGGTCATGGGTCAGGCGAGGCCGACGGAAGCCTGTATGCACTAGGGTTTGCATTGTACTGTCATGAACAGTTTGTTGTTCCTCAAAAGCTGAATTGTGTCCTTTTGTCGGTGTGTAGCCCAATAAAGTGTACAGGTGGAAGATCTCCTCCGTCACCGAGTCATGAGTTCAGAAACACACACACACACACACACACACACACACACTCATTCACAGAAACAAACTGAGAGCTTTTAATATGAAATATGACTTTAATATGAAGTAAATAGCTTTTGTTTTATTAGTTATGTTCACACACACACACAAACAAAATTGATTTGACAGCACTTATATATATTATACACACACTTTCACTACACTCACACACACACACACACACACACTCATTCACAGAAACACACTAAGAGCTTTTAATATGAAACATGACTTTAATATGAAGTAAATTGCTTTCATTTTATTAGTTATGTTCATTTTTGTTTTTTTGGGGGGGTGTATTAATCTGTATTTCCATTTTACTTTGTTAGTTGTAGTTTTTATGTATTTCCAGTTAATAATTTTAGAACGATGCCTTTTATAAGGGGTTTCTCGATATCTTAATATCTGTTTTTATGCTTGTGTGTTTGTGTGTATATACACATTATATAAACAAACGTGTTAGATGAGATTAATTGATTTGACAGCACTTATATATATATATATATATTATACACACACACACTCACTCACTTTTACACACACGTTCTTTCACACACTCTCACTTATTCGCTCACACACACACGGACACACTTTCACTCACAGACTCTTTCACACACACACAAACACAATTGATTTGACAGCACTTATATATACTCACTCACACACTTTCACTGCGCGCACACTTCTTCACACATGTTTTTTCACACACAAACACTTAATCACTCACTTTTACACACTCACTTGCTCTCTCTCACACACACGGACACACTTTCACTCACACACACTCACACAAACAAAATTGATTTGACAGCACTTATATATACTCATTCACACATTTCACTGCGCGCACACACACACGTTCTTTCACACACTCACTCATTTGCTCACACACACACAAACACTTACTCACTTTTACACACACTCACTTGCTTACACACACACTTTCACTCACACTCTTACACACACACACAAACACTTACTCACTTTTACACACTCACTTGCTCACACACACACTTTCACTCACACTCTTTCACACACACACACACACACACACACACAAACACTTACTCACTTTTACACACTCACTTGCTCACACACACACTTTCACTCACACTCTTTCACACACACACACACACACACACACACACACACAAACACTTACTCACTTTTACACACTCTCACACACTCACTTGCTCTCACACACACACTGATACACACACTCACACAAACAAAATTGAGTTGACAGCACTTATATATACTCACTCACACACTTTCTCATACACACACACTCTTTCACACACACGTTCTTTCACACACTCTCTCACACACACACACAAACACTTACTCACTTTTACACACACTCTCACACACACTGATACACACACACACAAACACATACTCACTTTTACACACACTCACTTGCTCACACACACTTTCACACACTCTCTCACACACACAAACACTTACTCACTTTTACACACACTCTCACACACTCACTTGCTCTCTCACACACACTGATACACACACTCACACAAACAAAATTGAGTTGACAGCACTTATATATACTCACTCACACACACGTTCTTTCACACACTCTCTTTCACACACACACACACACACACACACACAAACAACATTTGCTTGTTAAATTTTCTAAAATATTACACTTGTGTATAATTCAGACTAAAGCTAATACACCATTTAAAGAAAATGGCAAAATATAAAGTTAAGCCACTTCATAACACAGCACAATTTAAAGAATATTTTACAGAAATATATAGCATTAAGCCTTTAAATGTTTTTATAAATATGATATTATGACTGAGTCGCCGCTATATGCAGTCTTTAGTGTGAACTGTATATGACGAGCCCTGTCCGTGGTCCTGACCGCGCATGCGCACACCGTCATCTCGCGCGGATCCTCCAAAACTGCACAATTGAAGCGCTTCGCCTGCATTTACTCTCAATAGAGCCGCTGCACAACACCATCAATCGCCATTTTTTCAATGAGAAGACATGGACCGGCCGGACAGCGACTTCTGCAGCCCTGAGAACCCTCTGCTCAGCGAGATGAAGCATTTCTGCAAGAGAATACAAGAAGCCTGCCTCGAGCTGAGGGAGGACCTGACGCCGTACAGGAACGAGCGCTTCTACAGGTAGAAGATCTCCGCGACAAACGCCTTTATATTCACTGTTTATAACGCTGAGGTCGTCGAAACGCGTTTACTAAACGAATTATGTGTGTGTCACAAACAACGGCGCTCAAATTCAATCGGTGCTCATCATTCATAATGTCCATCCATTACTAGAACACAAATTGTATCATATTTTCTTTTAAAATGTCACAATATGTTTATTATGTTCGTTTTAAGTCCATAATAGCAAGCCACGTGCACATTAAAGAGGCGTTAAAGCGAGTTAGATTTAATTAACACACATTTGCGTTATTTATCGATATAAAACACCAATAATGCAGATAGCGCATGCGTACTGCGGTGGAGGTCACGTGCCCTCGTGTGTGGTGACGTCAGTTGGTTGATGTGTGCGGATATGCGCCGACAACAGACGTATTCAGATTTATTCGCGGATTTATCGCCGCCAATGGAATAAAGTCAGCGCGATGGAGCGGTAAGTGTGTGTGTGGCAGTCACGACATCACGTACAAACACACAAATGTGCGTATGTGTTCATTAAACGTGTGTTTTGGTCAGTTTTGCGGCCTCTCTTCGTGACGGTCCAGATGTTTGAGTGAGTACACGCGCACGCGCACACCGGATGTGTAGTTATAACTTATAAATAATCGATGGATTATATTTAGAGTTGCTGTAAATGTTTTTGTGTTTTACGCAACATAGCATATCACGGATGTTGTGTGGGCGTGATCTAATTCCGTGTGTGTGTGAGAGAGAGAGAGAGAGAGAGAGAGAGAGAGAGAGAGTGTGTGAGAGAGAGAGAGTGTTAGTGAGTGTGTTTGTAAGTGTGTGTGTGTGAGAGAGAGAGAGAGAGAGAGTGTGTGTGTGTGTGTGAGAGAGAGAGAGTGTTAGTGAGTGAGTGTGTGTTTGTGTGTATGTGTGTGTGTGTGTGAGAGAGAGAGAGAGTGTCTGTGTGTGTGTGTGTGTGTCAGAGGCTGTGTGTGTCAGAGTCTGTGTGTGTGTGTGTCAGAGAGTGTGTGTGTGTGTGTGAGAGAGAGAGCGAGTGTGTGTGTGTGTGAGAGAGAGTGTGTGTGTGTGTGTGTGTGTGAGAGAGAGGGTGTCTGTGTGTTTGTGTGTGTAAGAGAGCGAGTGTGTGTGTGAGAGAGAGAGTGAGTGTGTGTGAGAGTGTTAGTGAGTGAGTGTGTGTGTGTGTGTGAGAGAGTGTGTCTGTGTGTGTGAGAGAGAGAGTGTCTGTGTGTGTGAGAGAGAGTGTCTGTGTGTGTGTGTCTGTGTGTGTGAGAGAGAGAGTGTCTGTGTGTGAGAGAGAGAGAGAGTGTCTGTGTGTGTGAGAGAGAGTGTCTGTGTGTTTGTGTGTGAGAGAGAGAGAGTGTGTGTGAGCGAGAGAGAGTGAGTGAGTGTGTGTGTGTGAGCGAGAGAGAGTGAGTGAGTGTGTGTGTGTGAGAAAGAGAGAGAGAGAGAGAGAGCGAGCGAGAGTGTGTGTGTGTGAGAGAGCGAGAGTGTGTGTGTGTGTGTGAGAGAGAGAGAGCGAGCGAGAGTGTGTGTGTGTGTGAGAGAGAGAGAGAGAGTGTGTGTGTGTGAGCGAGAGAGAGAGAGTGTGTGTGTGTGAGCGAGAGAGTGTGAGAGAGTGAGTGAGTGTGTGTGTATGTGTGAGAGAGAGAGAGAGAGAGAGCGAGCGAGAGTGTGTGTGTGTGTGTGTGTGAGAGAGAGAGAGTGTGTGTGTGTATATGAGGTGTGAATCTTCAGTTGTCACTGCGATTCGATCACAAAACGATTCTCGATGCATCTTTTCCTCCATTTTATCTTTAATCACAATATAGTTATTTTTGATGCAAATAACAATCAGTAGAACAAATACAATATATAGAAAACATTAAATGAACAGTGCTGGACCTTATTTTAATCGTCCCTCTATGTAAAATAATCAAGTAAGGGAAATATAATAATCACTGCAGAGTGTATTAATAATTACAAAAAGATTATTAAAGTGATTCCGTCAGAAGCAGTGAGTGATTGTGGCTTGATAATGTTACACATCTGTTTACCTTCACTTACGACACAACGTGTGTGTGTGTGTGTGTGTGTGTGTGTGTGTGTGTGTGTGTGTGTGTGTGTGTGTGTGTGTGTGTGTGTGTGTGTGTGTGTGTGCAGGTTGGCCCCCATGCGTCTCTACACTCTCTCTAAGAGACACTTTGTCCTGGTGTTTGTGGTTTTCTTCTTCTGCTTCGGCGTGTCCACGCTCATCGGCGTGTCAGGTGAGTCTGTGGTTTCCCAGCATGCACCTGTGCACACTGAAGGTCTGTGTGGAGAATGATCATACGGCTCACAGTCACATGATTCTTAACCCTCAGAGATCAAAATTAAAGCAATTAAGAAGTAGCAGGGCTGTAACCGATTAATCGAATCCAAAATAAAAGTTTGTGCTTGTTTACATAATATATGTGTGTGTATAATTATTTTATATATATTAATACACACACATGCATGTATATTTTTGAGAAATATTTGCATTTATATTCTGCATATATATTTTTATATGATTTATATATAAATGACACATTTTTCTTAAATATATACGCATGTGTGTGTATTAATATATATAAAATAATTATGTAAACACAAACTTTTATTTTGGATTCGATTAATCGTGATTAATCGTTTACAGCACTAATTAAGAGTTTAAATGGATTTTATTTTAAAATGTATATTATTTATGCATTTTTACCAATGCATTTGCTCACACTCACACAATGTTTCATTGTCACACAACAATTAATTTTTATTTATTTAATATTACAGGATTAGATGCTAGATTACTGCTTTTTATGAGTTTTCAAATGAGTTGGTTTCTTAAAAGCACTTTCATGTTTTCACATTTTTATGCAAATAATGAAGTATTTTGGTGATGCTTTACAATAAACTTTATTAATGTCAGTTAATGTTAATTTCAACATTTATTTTAACATGATAAGTTGTATCTGTTAATATTATTCAATAGACCTTAACATGAACTGTTGTGTTTTTTTAACTAACTTTAACAAAGATGAATAAATACTGTAACAAGCTCATTATTGCTTAAAATATTGTCTTAAAAAAGGCCTTAATTGGCATTAAAATGTCTTGAATCCACTTTTCAGCTTAAAATCTTGCTGATTTTTGTCTCAGCGAAACTGAAACAGAGAAAGATATTATTATATGAGATATGAAGATGTTGTTTACTGATAAATGTCTCTCCTGTAGGACCGAAGATCATAACTGAGAATTATTACAACGGTTTAAGCGTCAGCGTCAATGCATCAAAGGTGAGATTGCAGATGTGTGCTTAAAAATAGGATTAATTTCCTTAAAGTGAAAAAAAAAAAACTGATTATTTTTTTAATTTAAGTCTCTTCTGCTCAACAAGACTGCGTTTATTTGATCAAAAATGCAGTAAAAACAGTGAAATATTATTCTAATGTAAAACATGTTTTCTATGTGAATATGCAGTAAAGTGTAATTTATTCAAAACTGAATGTTCAGCATCATTACTCCAGTCTTCAGTGTCACATGATCCTCCAGAAATCAGTGTAATATGAGGATCTGATGCTCAAGACACATTTATGATTATTATTATCAGTGTGGAAACTGGTGCGTTTTATTTTTCAGAATTCTTTGATGAATAGAAAGCCCAAAATTACAGTGTTTATTTTAAATATAATCTTTTGTTACATTATTAATGTCAGCAGATCATCATATTATCCTGATTTCTGGAGGATCATGTGACACTGAAGACTGGAGTAATGATGCTGAACATTCAGCTTTGCATAAATTACACTTTACTGTATATTCACATAGAAAACATGTTTTACATTAGAATAATATTTCACTGTTTTTTCTGTATTTATGATGAAATAAATGCAGCCTTGGCTCTTTTAAAAACATGAGTGTGTCTCGATCACTCCAGATTTGTGACCGGAAGTGTAAGTGTGTCGTGTGTAATGTCCATGTGTCCGCAGACCGGCCCGTTCGACCTCAGGTCTCAGCTGCTGACCAACTACAACCAGCAGCTCTGGCTCACATGCATCATTCAGCTGCACAACAACAGTGAGAACACGCTTTTACTCACAATATTGTGTTATAAAGTGGGCTATATAAATACATTAGAGTTTCTAGTTTGGATATAAACACTGATGTCTAAGGTAGTGATCATAATAGAGTAAATCTCTTTTGAAAGTAACGTGACGCTTTAGATAAAGATTGTGTCAATTACATCGTTACACCAGTAGGTGGCGACACGTGACTGTTCAATGTGTGTGTCATTGAATCGTTCGTTCAAGAGATTCGTTCACAAACACTGATTCATCCAGTAATGAAGCAAGTGAAGTGTTTATGAGTGAGTCATTGAATCATTCATTCAAGAGATTCGTTCACAAACACTGATTCATCCAGTAATGAAGCAAGTGAAGTGTTTATGAGCGAGTCATTGAATCATTCATTCAAGAGATTCATTGACAAACGCTGATTCATCCAGTAATGAAACAAGTGAAGTCTATATGAGTCATTGAATCATTAATTCAAGAGATTTGTTCAAAAACACTGATTCATCCAGTAATGAAACAAGTGAAGTCTTTACGAGCGAGTCATTGAATCATTCATTCAAGAGTTTGTTCAAAAACGTTGATTCATCCAGTAATGAAACACGAGAAGTGTCTAAGAGTTAGTCATTGAATCATTCCTTCATCCGGATTGTTTTTTGTTTAGTTAGACCGCCGCCGTTGTCAGAACGTTTAGTAAATGACATGATATTGTTTAGGTGTGTTTTCCGATTCGTGATCTCTACTTTAAAGAAAGATCATGATTCAGTGTTGATCTAATGACGTGTGTTCAGATGTAGACGTGAGCTGGAGGGAGTTCGGGATGAACGTGGAGCTGCAGGGCGTGATGGAGGACGCCAGCGTGATGCACATCAGCGACAACGTGCACAACAAGAACAGAAGCCTTCAGTGCGCCGCGGTGAGCCCTGATCCTCGTGTGTGTGTGTGTGTGTGTGTGTGTGTGTGTGAGAGCTTCATGGGTTCATTCGATGTTCATGTGTGTGTGTGTGTGATGGTTTTTCAGCATCAGCAGGCGTGTGATGAGATTATCGTGCTGCATCTGGGGTACCTGAACTACACTCAGTACAAGATCAACGTCAGCTTCAGGAACCTACAGCAAGACCTGAAGGACAATATCAAAAATGTCACTTTTGTAGTAAGTTTACATCATTAATCGTGTTTCACACACACAACGAAAGGGTATGTGAACCCATTCAGTCATTCACTCGTGAGATTCGTTCAAAAACACAGATTCATCCAGTAATGAAACAAGTGATACGAGCAAGTCATTGAATCATTCAAGAGATTCGTTCAAAAACGCAGATTCATCCAGTAATGAAACAACGTGAAATCTTTGCAAGTGAGTCATTGAATAATTCAAGTGATTCATTCAAAAACACAGATTCATCCAGTAATGAAACAAGTGAAATCTTTACAAGTGAGTCATTGAATCATTCAAGAGATTCGTTCAAAATCTCAGATTCATCCAGTAAATAAAACAAGTGAAATCTTTACAAGTGAGTCATTGAATCATTCAAGTGATTCATTCAAAATCTCAGATTCATCCAGTAAATAAAACAAGTGAAATCTTTACAAGTGAGTCATTGAATCATTCAAGTGATTCATTCAAAATCTCAGATTCATCCAGTAAATAAAACAAGTGAAATCTTTACAAGTGAGTCATTGAATCATTCAAGTGATTCATTCAAAATCTCAGATTCATCCAGTAATGAAACAAATTAAATCTTTGCAAGTGAGTCATTGAATCATTCAAGAGATTCATTCAAAAACAAAGATTCAATCAGTAAAAGTGATGTCTTTACGAGCGAGTCATTGAATCATTCAAGAGATTCGTTCAAAATCTCAGATTCATCCAGTAAATAAAACAAGTGAAATCTTTGCAAGTGAGTCATTGAATCATTCAAGAGATTTGTTCAAAAACACTGATTCAATCAGTAAAAGTGATGTCTTTCTTTACGAGCGAGTCATTGAATCATTCATTCATGAGATTTGTTTAAAAACGCTGATTCATCCAGTAATGAAACCAGTGATACGAACCAATCATTCAAGAGATTCTTTAAAAAAAATGAATCCGGTAATGAAACTTGCGTGACCAAAAACATAGAAGACGACACACACAATGCTCTCAAAGTCTCTTATAATAGTAAAATAACATTTAGACTCTTATTAAATTATTATTAATGGTATTATTGGTCATCATGCATTATATTAAGCTTTTATCTACAGATGTAAATGCGTTGGTAACTCTTCATTGAAGTTGAGATGTGTGTGTGACTCCCGTCTCTCTGCTCTTCCCCAGTTTAAGATGTACAACGCCACGTTCTCTCAGGTGGAGATTTGGTTCCGGTTCGTGTTTGTTGTGATGACCTTCATAGTGACTGTGAGTTACAGCGCCAACACGGCTTATTCCTCCATATTGTGTGTTGCACTTTCTCCCATTGATCGTAACACGAGTGCGCGGTGTGTGTGTGTGTAGTGTGTGTTTGCGCACTCGTTGAGGAAGTTCTCCATGCGGGACTGGGGAATCGAGCAGAAGTGGATGTCCATCCTCCTTCCTCTGCTGCTGCTCTATAACGGTGAGACTCCACACACACACTCACACACACACACACACTCACACACACACACACACACACACACACTCGTGTTCACACGTTTGGGGACTGTAGAGTGTGTGTTTTTTTCATCAAGGACACAAAAGTGACAATAAAGACATTTATAATGTAACAAAATATTCTAATAAATGCTGTTCTATTGAACTTTCTATTCATCAAACAATCCTGAGAAATAAAATGTGTCACAGTTTCCACACTGTTTTAAACACTGATAATAATCATATACGTTTCTTGAGCATCAAATCATCATATTATACTGATTTCTGGAGACTGGAGTAATGATGCTAAAAATGCAGCTTTGAACACACACACTCACTCACTCACTCACTCACTGACTCACTCTCTCACACACACACACACACACACACACACACACACACTCACTGACTCACTCACACACTGACTCACTCACACACTCACTCTCTCTCACACACACACACACACACACACACTCACTGACTCACTCACACACTGACTCACCCACACACACACTCACTCTCTCTCTCTCTCTCTCTCACACACACACACACTCACTCACTCACTCACTCACTCACTCACTCACTCACTCACTCACTCACTCACTCACTGACTTACTCACTCACTGACTCACTCACTCACTGACTCACTCACACACACAGACACACACGCACTCACACACTCACTCACTCTCTCACACACACACACTGACTCACTCACTCACTCACTCACTCACTGACTCACTCACTCACTGACTCACTCACTCACTGACTCACTCACTGACTCACTCACTGATTCATTCACTCACTCACTCACTGACTCACTCACTGATTCATTCACTCACTCACTCACTGACTCATTCACTGACTCATTCACTGACTCACTCACTGACTCACTGACTCACTCACTGACTCACTGACTCACTCACTCACTCACTGACTCACTGACTCACTCACTCACTCACTCACTCACTCACTCACTCACTCACTCACTCACTGACTCACACACACTCTCTCTCTCACACACACACACACACACACACACACGTTTGATTGATTGCTGTTGTGTTTCTCCGCGCTGTAGATCCCTTCTTCCCGCTGTCGTTCCTGGTGAACAGCTGGTTTCCGGGAACGCTGGACGCTTTCTTCCAGGCGGTGTTTCTGTGTGCGCTCCTGCTGTTCTGGCTGTGTGTGTATCACGGCATCAGAGTGCAGGTGCGCTCACAACACACACACATATTCATGAGGAATAATCATGTTTGCTGCAGCTTCTCTGTGCATCTGAAGTCTTCAATCATCATTTAGCAGTTCTCGCTCTGAGAATCTGCGTTCATGTTGATCTGAAGACACATTCTGTCACGCAAAATCACGATGTCTCCTGATGATGTTTCATGTTCAGGGCGAGAGGAAGTTCCTGACGTTTTACCTGCCGAAGCTGATCATCGTGGGGCTGTTGTGGTTATCGGCCGTCACGCTGGGAATCTGGCAAACGTGAGAAACACACTCGAGCTAGTGGGACTGCTAATGCCTTATGGGATCATTATCATTTGTGTTTTTATGATTATTATTATTATTATTATTAGGGTGAATGAGCTGCAGGATCCTACGTACCAGTACAAAGTGGACATCCAGAACTTCCAGGTCGGTCTAAATAACATCTATTAAAATACTTACAGGTGAAACTGGAGAAATGAGAATATGGTATAAAAAATTCATTTATTTCAGTAATTCAACTAAAAAGGTGAAACTAATATATTATATAGACTCATTACATGCAAAGTGAGATATTTCAAGCCTTTATTAGTTATAATTTTGATGATTATGGCTTACAGCTTATGAAAACACCAAATTCAACATTAGAATATTGTGAAAAATATTCCATAATCATCAAAATTATAACAAATAAAGGCTTGAAATATCTCACTCTGCATGTATTGAGTCTATATAATATATTAGTTTCACCTTTTAAGTTGAATTACGGAAATAAATGAACTTTTGCACCATATTCTAATTTCTACAGTTTCACCTGTAATTATATATATCTCTATTAGGGCTGTCACTTTTTATTCGATATTCGAATATGCATTCGAACATGACGTGAAATATCCGTAATCGAACTACAAATAAACTATCCGGTTTTTAAAGTGCCATGTCTAGCGCATTTTTTACAATCTATGTTTAGATCGTTTGTTTTTTATTTTAAAAAAGCTACATGCTACAAAGTTACAGGCTGTATGTTATAGTCAGATATGACGGCAACACGCATCACCGCAGATGATCTATTCATCAAGCGTCAAGCCAACGTGCAAACTATCGCAAATCAAAGTGAAAGCTTTAACACACAATAATAATAATCTTTATTAAAAGTAAAGAAACTAAATTATCTTACCAGGGCTGCCGCTCTCTCTTATTGCAGTCTTTGATTTTGAAATGTTAGCTGATCATCAATCAATAAAATGCAGCTCATAACTGTTGCTTTCGGTGACATTAAATCCATATATAGCGCGGGAATTGAAGATCGGATTTATATTCGTTTTGCAAAAACACTTTTAGGCCTATGTGACCAGGTGTAAATGGAATCGTTTTGATAAAAAAGATAGCTATCCGATCTGAGCAAACGCATGAAGTGGCCAGGTGTAAACCGCCCCAGAGACACAGCAGACGGCCAGAGCATCGCCAGGCGTCCAGCATCGTATGACTGATTTCTCGAATGTGACAGCCCTAATATATATGATATCAACACTATAATGGCAGCGTTTACACTTATTGTAAAGTGTTACGGAGAACTGTTGTGTGTGTGCTGTAGGGCATGAAGATCTTCTTCCTGCTGGTGGTGTGTGTGTATGTCCTGTACCTGGTGTTTCTGGTGGTGCGCGCCTGCTCTGAGCTGAAGAACATGCCGTACACAGGTAACACACACACACACACACACACACACACACTCGGCCAGCTTTCACATGCAGGGTTTTGTTCAGTGTCTGTATCCGTGTGCTCAGATCTGCGGCTGAAGTTTCTGACGGCGCTGACGCTGGTGGTGCTCGTGATCAGGTGATGTAAAAATACACTCGTTCTGCTATTTAAAGAGGACTTACCGTGCAGAGACTTCGGTCTCCACTAGAACATGTTTTCCTGCTGTAATGTTGATTATTCTCCTCATATTCTCCATTGTTGCGGCTCCACTCTTCCCAGTCTGTCAGTAACGCTTTGTTCACTTCCTGTCTCTATGAAGCCCCTCCTTCTGAAAAGCACACTGTGCTCTGATTGGTCGGCTGGAGCAGTGTGTTGTGATTGGTCGAGTGTGTTTGGGAAATGTCCCGCCCCTTACCATAACCGCCAGTTTAACACACTACTGACTAACTCAACCAGGCCCCGCCCCTTTATTCTGCGCATTAATTATTATAATGAGGAATATTTAAGCATCAGTATCATTCTAATATGAAACATTTCTGATTATTATCAGCCTTGAAAACATATTGTTTGTGTTATTTGAAAATATCATCTTTTGTAACATAAATGTCTTTACTGTCACTTTTGATCATGCTATATTCTGGGCAAATCTAGTCATGTGATCATTTATGCACATTCCGATGGTCATGTGATGTAACTCCTCTCCCTCTCTCATCAGTGTGGTCATACTGTACCTGAGATTCGGATCCAAGGCCTTGCAAGACAACTTTGTTGCCGAACTTTCCACCCACTACCAGAATTATATCCTTTCATTACATCCCCTCACGCCTCTTTAGTTGTGTTTAAAGTGCCGTATTATACTATTGTAAAGTCTCCCTAATTGTGTTTAGGAGTCTCTTACAACAGGTTCACACGCATCCGAGATCATAAAACACTTTAATTTTCTAATAATATCTATTGCAGCATCAGCTCTTTTCTCTCAGTCTCTGAAACGCTTCGTTCGGAGATTCAGTGTCTCTAAGCCCCGCCTCTCTGAGAGCTGCTCTGCTGTGATTGGTCAGATTCAGTCTCTCTAAGCTCCGCCTCTCTGAGAGCTGCTCTGATGTGATTGGTCAGATTCAGTCTCTCTAAGCCCCGCCTCTCTGTGAGCTGCTCTGCTGTGATTGGTCAGATTCAGTCTCTCTAAGCTCCGCCTCTCTGAGAGCTGCTCTGCTGTGATTGGTCATTATCATATCTGGATCTCAGCTCTTGATCACAGTGATACGAACAGTAAGGATGGCGTGGGTTTTACCGTCTCAATCTCAGAAAACAGCGTCTTCTCGACACGAACAACACGAACCAAACTCTTCCAGTCTCAGATACACGACAGTGTTTGAGGGCGGGGCTAAGCGACGCTGATCAGCCAATCAACACCAGAGGTGGGGATTATCCAAATTAGCTACACGTGAGACTGGATTTACTGACTCGTTTCAGCAGATCAGAATCACTTCTTGCTTTTAGGAGACAATAACTTTATTTGATCTTTGAAACTTAGCAGAGCTTTTACATTCACAAACCGCTGTATTTCAGGGAATGTTTGAAAAAGCAAAATGAGGCACTTTAGAAATGACTGAGCGCAGTCACTATAAAACGGTGTAAGCATCGATACAGAAATGTCCAGGAAAAGTAACTCATCCGAAGTTTTCCTGAACGTTCTTCTCCACCGGCCGAATTTCTTTCCTTCTACGGCCTCCTGAACTTCTATCTCTACACGCTGGCGTTCGTCTACTCGCCCTCCAAGAACGCTCTTTACGGTGAGTCGATCTGCACTTCAAGATCCGGTGTTATTTAACACAACGTCACTGACTCCTCCATCACTGTTTTCCCAGATTCCCAACTCAAAGACAATCCTGCTTTCTCCATGCTCAACGACTCGGATGATGAAGTCATTTACGGGTACGTTCCCTTCGTCAGATACCGACATTATCCAGACTCCTTCAGCATTTCTCACATTACCAGTTTATTCGCTATAGTTTAGAAAATGGTAATAAAATTATGAACTCAAGAGTTGATATTTGACAGGTTTTGTCCGTCCTTCTGTTAGACTGTCTCACACACACACACACTTCTGTTAGACTGTCTCACACATGAATTATGTTGAATATCTGTCAGCTGGTAAATTTAACTACACAATTACATAATACCAGTTTAGCTCAACCAGTGACCAAGCAATGCTTCATGTGTTCAGTGTGTGTTTAGTCATTTTCAGTCCCAAATGTTACTGGTAGTCACAGTATGAAGAATATTTGGGCATAATGTCACAGTTTACTTTATTTTGCTCTCCTCACTCACAGAAATTAACTAGTAAAAATGATATCTGGTGTCTGAATAATATCTGGTTTGACTGTATACCAGTTTAAAACCACAAGCTCTTCTTATTGTGAGACTTTGTTTGTGT
>NC_136884.1:960000-965000 GCF_949152265.1 Phoxinus phoxinus
ATTGCGCCTCCACTGAATATAAAAGTTAAAACTAGGTTTAGTTTGTTTTGCCACTTTTTTTTTTGTGTCTGTTCAAGATGGGAGAACCAGCCTAATTTAGTGTTTTAACAGGGTTTGGGTGGCTTTAAACAGGACAACATGCTAACGTAACCTGGAAAAAAGCTTTTTAACTTGTTTTTAGAGGGTTTTTGGACTTTTTTTTTTTAGCTAGTTAAGCTTTGAGACTAGTTAAAACCAGCCTAATTTAGGGTTTAGTTTGGCTTTTAAACAGGTTACCATGCTAGAGTAATGATATCAATGCATTAGACGCCAACCGGTGAGATTCTGAGTGTCCATCTCTGACTGACTCTCTCTGTTTCTGCAGCTTCGGGAGTATAAGGTCGTAGGGCGTCTGTTGCCCTCCGCTAAGAACCCCACACCCCCTCTGTACCGCATGAGGATCTTCGCCCCGAACCATGTGGTGGCCAAGTCTCGCTTCTGGTACTTCGTCTCCCAGCTGAGGAAGATGAAGAAAGCCAACGGAGAGACCGTCTACTGTGGCCTGGTGCGAACGCAGACGTCTATACGCTCCGCTACTGATGTTCACACCAAGAACTATAACTATATTAGCGTCCACACCAACAAACGATAATATCTTTTTATTCTAAGCACGCTGAGACTAACTTCTCCACAATGTCGTCTGCCATTTTAAATGCGTGGATTCTGATTGGCTGTCAGTGTCAGTTCGTTCTGACTGATCCCAATGATACATATTTATAGTTGTGGTGTGAACTTTGCTATTCTTTTAATTAATACGGAGAACAGTCTTTATCATCTTTCCAGTTCTCCGCCTCTAATGTTTAACTGTTGTTCATACACAGGTCTATGAGAAATCTCCCCTGAAGGTGAAGAACTTCGGCATCTGGCTGCGTTACGACTCGCGCAGCGGGACACACAACATGTACCGCGAGTACAGAGACATGTCCACGTCTGGAGCCGTCACTCAGTGCTGTGAGTTTCCCAGAAAACACTTGTGTTCGCCCCGCACGCAAACCCAAAGGTCACTTCCCTGCAGTGTTGATGCCCTTGCTATGTGTGCGCAAAGAAAACTGAACCTTGTCGCCTTTCTTAGGCTGTAAAACGTGCCACTGAAAGTGAATTCAAGGTCCGACATGTGACCTTGTCATGTCTGTTCTGTGTGTGTGTGTGTGTTCCCTGTACTGATGTGTGTTTGTGCTTCAGATCGTGACATGGGTGCCAGGCATCGCGCCCGCGCTCACTCCATCCAGATCATGAAGGTGCAGGTCATCGCTGCCAACAAGTGCCGCAGACCCGCCATCAAGCAGTTCCACGTGAGTCACTGACCGCTGAGTTCACTGTAGTTAGCGTTAGCATGTGCACAATCATGCAGTCGCGGGTTCACCGTAGCACATCTTTCCCTCGCGGGGCAACATTTTTTCAGAAAGCTCATTTCATTTTCATAATATTTAATCCAATATTTTTTACGATTACTTTATTTACCTTTAAATTACTAGATTTGATAAATAAATCGTAATTTAAGCACATTCCTAACATTCAATGTTTGCAGTATACGTGCTAAGCTAGTGTGTAGCCGTTAGCTGCATACAAAATGCTAAATATAACTTTATATATATAAATATGTATATACATTTATGAATAAAAAATACTTAATTTTACTTAAAACCATTTTAAACTGTGACCGGAATATGATACAAATACTCGATGGTGTTTTAAACTTTTTTTTAAGTAAAAGTGTAATTAATCTTTAATAAAAAAAAATTGGGAGTTTTTTTTTTTTTACCTTTTTAAATTGCCAGATTTGACCAATAAATAGTAATTTAAGCAGTCCTCGCATTCAACTTAAATTCAAAATGTCATGCATAACCTTTTTAATTCAGCTTTAAATATCTTACATTGAGTGTCTGTCGACCTCTTGTGGGAAAATAATCATATAAGATGATATTTCATAACTGTAGATGGGCTTATAGCTCTATATGGAGCAGATGAGCTGTTCCGCTGGGTCCTAAAGCCAGTTTACTTCAGTGTGGATTCAGATACATGTAGATATTATTAAAAAACTAATTTAACTTAACTAATTTTGACCTTTTAAAGGTTTTTGTTTTTTTCCTTGCATTCCTTTAATTCCTAAGAGGGTCAAATTGAGAACCAAGGGAAGGATTTGTTACTATTTTTAAATTTCAACCACAAAACTCCTCAAATCCATTCATATTTTGTGTATTCGTGGTTCAATTGCGACTAAAGTCCACTCTGATGAACACTGTTTAAAAAATATAAATGTGTCTCAGTGACTCTAAAATGAGTGATTGCTTGACTGTATTGTCTCTTGTTTCCGCAGGACTCCAAGATCAAGTTCCCTCTGCCTCACCGGGTCCTGCGCCGCCAGCACAAGCCCCGCTTCACCACCAAGAGACCAAACACTTTCTTTTAGTGTGTATGTTTGTGCTTTCACATTACAGGCCAATAAAACGTGGACAAAATCGCCCTGTGTGTCATCTTTATGCTGATTATGAACTTGTTACGCTCATTTTTAAATCGCTTTTTTTGTTGTTGCCCCATCACAATGAGTTCAAGGAATTGCAATGAAAATGTCACCATGCAAGAGTCATTACTAATGAGCTTTAAGGAAAAGCACAGCAGACCGTTAGAAGTATAATATAAGATTGCATAACTTTGAATTTGGTTGATTTGGACTTTATTTTCTTGCAATATGCATTTTATCAGAAAATTAGTAAATATAGCTACAGTTGGCAGAAGTTCTGTTATTAAAGGTTGGATAGGTAAGAATTGTCTAAAGAACTTTTTTTCAAATTGGCTTAAACTGTCTTTATATACCAATACATAATTAAAATGTAAGTACTTTGAAAAAGAGAGTATAAAAATTGAGTGACTATAGTGTATTTAATCTTTAAAAAACACAGCTCATTAATTCCTACCGGGACGAAACAAGTGATTGGCTTGCGCGACTATCACTCCGTCGCCATGACTACCGCCGCTATTACTGGCTCCGCCCACGTGCGCGCGCCCGTTTTTAGGTGGGAGTGACTGGAATTAATGAGCTGTGTTTATTGAAGATTAAATACACTAGAGTCACTCAGTTTTTTATACTCTCTATTTCAGAGTACTTGCATTTTAATTATGTATTGGGATATAAAGACAGTTTAAACAAATTTGAATAAAATATTTTTTAGACAATTCTGACCTACCCTACCTTTAAACTTGTGCTTTTATTGCATATCTCAAAAGCTGCTGCTTTCATCAAAGCGCTCGTTAGTGTGTTAAGATGAATGAACTTCAGGTGTGTGTGATTAGAGACAGCGCTGAACGCATGCAGGTAATGCATTAGGATGAAAACATGATTAAAAAGATTATATTAATACAAACCATCACATTATCTTCAACTTCGTGCCAAAACCAAAGCCATCATTCTTCGGTAAGACTAATAATTTATCGCTGACTCAAAGCTAGGATCAAGTTTCCATGCACATGTTCATATACAATATAATGCTGGATGGAAATGCCAAGATGTGCATAAAAATACATTTTGCGTTATGCATACGTGTGAGAAGTGGATACATTTTTGTTTTGTTAAAAAAAAAGCATAAAATAGGATAGAAAAACATTTATTGAATAAATTCTTACAAGTATAGAAGTCCATTTCCGGCACACAAGAAAAAAAAACGTGCTTTTGTAAACCATTATATTAAAAAGTTGAAATTATGTCATGATAAGTCATGTGTATGGGATCAAAATAGTAATAATGTCAAAAAAATATTTAAATCTCAGCATTTATATCTCATAATTATGACTTGGTATGCCATCATTTCGCATTTTTATGTCATAATTAATATTAACATAATATTACTTCACCATAACCTCATCCTCTCCTAACAAATCTTTCCGAAGCACTAAAAATTAGACTTGTCCAGAAAGCTTACATGATATATCATTAATTTTTTATTGCAATATTTTATAGATATTTATTTTATTTACCTCTAAATTACTAGATTTGATCAATAATTAATTTTAATAATATAATTAGCACATTCTTCACATTAACTCTGTTGGGTCGCGTGCAGAAACTGGTTGGAGTGTCTCTGCCGACATCTTGTGGAAAATAATAATATAAGATGATATTTCATGACTCTTGCCACTAGATGGCCTCATAGCGCTGTGTGGAGGACACGACATGACCCCTGGGCCCTAAGGTCTACTTATCAGGTATATAGACATCATTAAAAAGAAATTGGTAAAGTTTTAGCATTTTTAGTTTTCATTTTGACCATTTTTATAGGGTTTTCTATATAAACTGATATCATATTGATGCATAAGTCATGTGGCTAGATGGAATAAGTTATGAATGATCCACATCCATTCTGTGTGTGTGTGTGTGTGTGTGTGTGTGTGTGTGTGTGTGTGTGTGTGTGTGTGTGTGTGTGTGTGTGTGTGTGTGTGTGTGTGTGTGTGTGTGTGTGTGTGTGTGTGTGTGTGTGTGTGTGTGTGTGTGTGTGTGAAATCTGAATTGTATTCTGTAATACAATTGTATGGTTCCTTGATTAGTATTTGATCTTTCTCTCTTGCCCTGCATGACCAGGTGATTGTGTTTTGTCACACACACACACACACACACACACACTGATGAAGGCTTATTGGCCGCAACGCGTAGGTGAGCCGTTGCTTGACTCCTGTTTTTAAAGTCTAAGCCATGAGAGAATAAAGGCTTTTTATATTTGTCTAAGTACTTGAGTGCCTTGGACTGCTTGTTCTCGCCGGTTGAGTGTTGGTCGCGGCCCGCGGGCACTGGGAGTGATGGTCTGACTGGGATTGACACGCGGACTGTGCGCGAGCGTCACGTGTAAGTTGACAGTTAGTATTTCCATATATTGTTGATCGTGTGTAGATTAATGATTAGATAGTTTGTTGGGCACTTTTTCTTTATCCACTGTAACCCTGGATCACAAAACCAGTCACAAGTGTGTGTG
>NC_136884.1:975000-977500 GCF_949152265.1 Phoxinus phoxinus
AATTATAAGAAAAAAGTCAGAATTGCGTGATATAAAGTCGCAATTACAAGAAAATTTTCAGAATTGCGTGATATAAAGTTATAAAGAGTTTATTTCTCACAATTCTGACTTTATAACACGCAATTTTGAGTTGCAATTACCTTTTAAAGTGTTTTATTCTGTGGTGAAAACGAGCTTCCGTAGTGTTTTCATCCGGAGACTAACCGTCTGGATCTGAGGAATCATGTGTGCCGACTGTTTACGGTGGCGTTTTTACAATCTTATTTCTTACTTTACACATTATGCATAAGTGCATGCATGAGCGGGAGTGTGTTTCACATGGAAACTGTTATCCTCAATGTATACAGTGTTCAGTGATGTTATGGAGAAGTAATTGCTGTAATTTTCTGGGGAATGACATGCATCGTGAGGTCAGGGGCTTTCCCCTCGAAAACACCAATGGAAAGACTACACACACACACACACACACACACACCTGATACAGCGGCTCTGAAACCTGTGAACTGATCAGCTGATGCCTGCAGACGCTCACTGGAATATCATCCGGGTTATATAAAGTGATGTGGCATCTTAAAGGTTTAAAAGCAGAGATGTGTTGTTGTTGTTAAAGCACTTGCATTATTTATGCAGGAGAAAAGTTTGTTATTTATACATCAAGTTGTTGTTTTCTAGGTGGATGAACATCTTATTGACACAATTGATGTGGGAGGAATTTGTAGAATTATTCTTCATTTAAACAGTCTCATTCAAGTCCTATAGTATCATAGAAAAGTTCATACACACACACACACACACACACACACATACATATATATATATTCCTTTTGTGTTTCACAATAGAAAGAAAATCATATGGATGTCGAACCGTGCCGTGTAAATGAATAGTAGTAGCCCTGCCCTACTTTTTACAGCACTAATACTTTAAAGGGGGGGGGGGGGGGGGGGGGTATAATGCGCTTTTCACAAGATGTAAAATAAGTCTGATGTCCCCAGTGTGTGTGTGTGAAGTTTCAGCTCAAAATACCCCACAGATATTTTTATATCGCATGTTAAAGTGTCACTTTTTGAGGGTGAGCAAAAACACTGTTTTGTGTCTGTCCCTTTAAATGCAAATGAGCTGCTGCTCTCGGCACAGGGGGCGGAGCTACAAGAGCTCTTGTCCTTTTACCTCACACACACACACACACACACACATGCACACACACACACACACACACACTGAACATTTCAAAAACTTTTAGCCTTTTATGTTTAAACCGGAGTCAGAAAGATGGAGAGACTCGAGAAGAAGTGACACATGTAGAAGAACAGGACATTTCTGAACGGTTAGTTGATGAATTTATGTAGATTATGTGTAGTTATCTTCTAGTCATTGATTAGCATATTCTGTCTTGATAATCTATAAATCGTGTTCAGGGGGCGGGGTTTATGTAAATTCTAGGGTTGGTGATGTTACTAACCCGTGAGGAAGCTCGTGTAGTTCCTACCAGCCGTGTGTTGTAGTTCTTTTCTTTAAAAGCAAATATCTCCCTTTGCTCTGAACTTTGAGTGTTGTAACTTTGCAGATGTTGTTCAAACACAACATTACACACTAACTACACATTACACACTAACTACACATTACACACTAACTACAGTTAGAAAAGTGAAATCCGAATCAACCACCGCTTTAAAACAGTGTCTGTATAAAGCAAAACAAGAACTCTGGCATATCTTCCTTGAGCAGAGAAAGCGCAGACAGTGGCACGAGTGAGCGAACGCTATATTTAGCCGTATAACATCAGCGGCGTCCACGTCCAACATCCACAGCTTCTCCGGACGCCGCTTGTGTTGAGCGGTGATGATTGGCCGGCGCGGCGCAGCGTCTCCTCAAACATCTTCTGCTTTAAAGCCATATTTTGGAAGGAGAATTTTAGAGGCCGTTCTTCAGATGAAATATGAAGCTGTGTGTGTGTGTGTGTGTGTGTGTGTGTGTGTGTGTGTGTGTGTGTTTGTGTGTGTATGTGTGAGAGAGTGTGTGTGAGTTGAGCGGTGATGATTGGCCGGCGCGGCGCAGCGTCTCCTCAAACATCTTCTGCTTTAAAGCCATATTTTGGAAGGAGAATTTTAGAGGCCGTTCTTCAGATGAAATATGAAGCTGTGTGTGTGTGTGTGTGTGTGAGTGTGTGTGTGAGTGTGTGAGTGTGTGTGTGTGTGTGTGTGTGTGTGTGTGTGTGTGTGTGTGTGTGTGTGTGTGTGTGAGTGTGTGTGTGAGTGTGTGTGTGAGTGTGTGTGTGAGTGTGTGTGTGAGAGTGTGTGTGAGAGTGTGTGTGAGAGTGTGTGTGAGAGTGTGTGTGAGAGTGTGTGTGAGAGTGTGTGTGAGAGTGTGTGTGAGAGTGTGTGTGTGAGAGTGTGTGTGTGAGAGTGTGTGTGTGAGAGTGTGTGTGTGAGAGTGTGTGTGTGAGAGTGTGTGTGTGAGAGTGTGTGTGAGAGTGTGTGTGAGAGTGTGTGTGTGTGTGAC
>NC_136884.1:985000-992500 GCF_949152265.1 Phoxinus phoxinus
TATAGAAGCGTGTAATTTGGCACAGATACTCTCTAAGGGCCACTTTTTGGGATAAAGGCGTTGGCCACCCAAAAATTCAAAATGGCGAATTTTTTTTCAAGATGGCCGCTATTTCTGTCAAATGCTCGTCATGTCAATCGTTCAAACAGTGATGTAGGCCATCTTGAAAATGGTCGCCATCCTGAATTTTTGAGTGGCACATACCTTTTTCCAAAAGAGTGTTCCTTGAAGAGTATTTCTGCCTAATTTTATGCTTGCATCACCATTTGAACAATTGCAATAATTCATATTCGACAGGAACGGTGGCCATCTTTAAAAATGGCGACCATCTTGAATTTTTGAGGGACAAGCGTCTTTTTCCATTAACATGTTCTTTAGAGAGTATTTGTATCAAATGTTATGCTTGCGTCACTGTTTGAATAATTTATATAATAAGCATTGAATAGCAATGGTGGCCATCTTGAAAATTGGCCGCCATATTGAAATTTTGAGTGGCCAACGCCTTTTTCCAAAATAGTGGCAATTAGAGAGTTTTTGTGCCAAATTTCATGCTTGTATACCAAAGTTTTTTTTTACTAATCTGTAAATACTGCCGGAAAAAACAATATAATTTACATAAAAAGTTTAAATTCTATGTTAGTACTCAATTCAAGCGTGTAGAAATAAAAGCGTAAATATCAATGT
Organism: Phoxinus phoxinus; assembly: GCF_949152265.1. Classification (NCBI taxonomy): domain Eukaryota; kingdom Metazoa; phylum Chordata; class Actinopteri; order Cypriniformes; family Leuciscidae; genus Phoxinus; species Phoxinus phoxinus. The sequence continues at coordinate 985,685 of NC_136884.1, forward strand.
TATAAAATTAAGTAAAATTACTCAACATTTTTTCTGACACTGGTGTTCCCATCATGCACTGGGGCGTGAATAATTAATGAGGTTGATTGTTCCCTGTTTTCCAGCTGTATTTACACTGTTATCATTGCTTGTGTTGTAAGGATTAGGAACTTGCCATTTTGTGACATTTGGAGTTCATTTATACTCAAAATGACACATTCATACACTAAAACCATGAAACTAGACCTGATCACTGAACGTTTTTTTGGGGGGAACCAGAAATGTTTATTTTATGACCCGTTTACACCCGTTTAGAGCCTTTATTTTTAAGTAAACACATTTTTTTCCAGCACAAAAATTAAGCAAGTTTACTTAAAAACAAGAACATTTATCTGCCAAAATTCAAAGAGAAAATAATATTTTTTTGACCCATCTGGCAGAAATTATATTATATCTCGTAAACATAAACTCACTCATATTTTCATAAAATTAGACTTTATCGGATCTTATATCTTATATAATTTTGCTTCTCCAGTAAATGTGTCTTGATTTAAGAATGTTTAGATATTTGTGCTGGAATTTTTTTTTTCTTTGCAGTGTATATACATCAGGGTTATTATCATTAACTAAAACTTAATTAAATACATTTTGAAATAAAGCTAAAATAAAATACAAATATTAGGTGAAAAACTTAATCTAAATGAAAATTAGATTATAAATATTGCCTTGGCAATAAACTAAATAAGTATAAGTTGAAGCACTAACATTATTAACTGGAAACTAAAACCTTAGTTCAATAAATCTATAAAGAAAATCTAAATAGCAATGTTTTTTAAACTTAAAAACTAATAAAATGACAAAAGCACGTAATTAAATGACTAAAAATTAAACTTATTAAAAATAAAAGCAAACCAAAATATTTACAACACAATAATAAAAAAAACACTGTTATATAAATATATTTCATGCATCCTGAAATATGTTCTTGTAAAAATATTTTCATGCATACTTTAATGCATATATTTCATATGACATATGCATATGTGTTTATTTATAGCACAAATATAAATAAAAGAAGTAAAAGCACGTTTCAGAAGCCTCGGCAGCCAGTGATGACGTGTTAGTGTATTAACGAGGCGATTAATGAACACATTAAGTGTGTGTGTGTTGCTCTTTTCAAACAGCAGGCCCTGATGCAGAAGGACAGGACACACACACACCTTCACTTTGACATTTAATACCTGATAATGTACTTAAATAAAGCACTCATCCAGCCTGTCAGGTCTGATCCCGTCACAAATTAAAACATGCTGAGCGAATGTTCACCACGACCACTAATTGTAAGTGATTGCTGTGAATTCACACCCTAATAATTAATAATCCGAGGGCTCAGCTTTCCTACGAGCCGTGTCTGACTCGGTCCCGCACGCAAGGCGAGGTGCAGTTGGATCTGGACGCTGGTAATTGAAAAGAGCACCAGATGTATGTAGAGCTCATTCATTTCTCTTGGACACTCTGTGATTTGAGAAAACAATTTGAAGCCGCTGGTTAACCGCCGTGAGCACACAGAACATGTTTAATGTGCTTATGCGGGAAACATGGTTTTCCTCTGAAAAATGAAGTTGTGCAGCGCGGCCCCGACTGTGTTGCGACACACACTCAAAAAAATTACTCTTTGAATGAACATAAAAAAATCATGGAAAGGATTTCCACATGATTAACTTGCTTTATTTCAGCATTATGCAATTCTGTTATTCCAATTTAATGTACTTACGTTGGGTCAACTTAATTTATTAAGGTTGATTCAACTTATTTACTATGGTTTGGGACAGCTTAATTTAATAGTGTCAGCCCAACTAATTTTAAGGTTTTCTGACATGATTCAACATGATTCAAGTGTTTTTGATTTTCAATCATCCATTAATATTTCATTTATTTTAGTGACACATAATTAAATCGATAGACTATAGCTACCTATTTGCTAGCAGTAGCACATGTTAGTAAATGCTAAGATTTACATACTCCTTCAACCAAAGCAGTTTAACGTAACTGAATCAGTCCACAGCCAAACAAAATGCTCCACTCTTCTCCACAATGGTAACCCACTGTAATTTAAAAGGTTCTAATAATTCCAATGTAATTGAACATTAAACACAATTACACACTATCAAGTCTTCCCCTTTTCTAATTTTCTCAAAAAAACATAAAATAACACTTAATTTGAACATTTATTCTCTCTTAATTTAACCATATGCAAAGCATGCTGGGAACTAACAAGCACCGCCCAGTTTCATTTAATGCAACACAAATCATTCATGTAATCCAACACAAACGGATTAAGTAAACTTAAATTTTATATTTAAGCAGATTGAACACAATCAAATTAAGTTAGGGCAAAATGGCAGTTGGCGTCGCACTACACCGCCACCCTCTGGATGTAATAATTTTTTACTTAACATAAATGGTTTGTGTTTAGACAACACGTTAGGATTGCACGTTAACACGTTGTACTGTTAAGATGAGACATAATTACGTGGACCTTAATAGAAAAAAACATTTCAAGTCAACAAACACAATTATTATAAGTAAACTAAATATAAATATATTATGTAAAGTGTACAACCTTCCTAGTTCATTTTTTTGAGTGCACAGGTCTTTACCACAGGACATGTGACAGAGTGTGTGTGTGTGTGTGTGTGTGAACAGAGAGAAGTTGTTTTTCTTTTGATTATTCTTAGATTTTTCACACAGCTCTTGTTTTTGTATTTTTCTGTCCGAATGCGTTACAAGTCGAGTCACATACATTTATCTATATAAACTGGAAAAATTATAATATGGTGCAAAAGTTAATTTATTTCAGTAATTCAACTTAAAAGGTGAAACTAATATATTATATAGACTCATTACATGCAAAGTGAGATATTTCAAGCCTTTATTTGTTATAATTTAGATGATTATGGCTTACAGCTTATTAAAACCTTTTCACAATATTCTAATTTTGAGCCATAATCATCTAAATTATTACAAATAAAGGCTTGAAATATCTCACTTTGCATGTAATGAGTCTATATAATATATTAGTTTCACCTTTTAAGTGGAATTACTGAAATAAATGAACTTTTGCACCATATTATAATTTTTCAACTTTCACCTGTATTTATTATGAGACTAATTAAATTTCATCTGTAATGCAGCTTTGTGGAAAACAATAGTTATTATTCAGCTCAATGTTGCTTCATCAATTATGCAAATACATAATACATTATACAAATTTGATTTCAGCTGTAAAGCACTTCTACTGTGTCATTATTGGGCTAAAAATAACCCATAAATCAAATAAAACAACATATTTGTCTTTAAAGTTACACCACAATGAAGGTTCATGAAGGAAAACATGACATTTTGAGAAAAAAGTCAGAATTGTACGATATAAACTTTTTAAAAAAGATTTTCTCAATGTTTTGATATTTTTGCATCCTCAGATTCCAGATTTTCAATAGTTGTATCTCGGCCAAATATTGTCCTATCCTAACAAACCACACATCAATGAAAAGCTTATTTATTCAGCTTTCATGTGATATATAAATCTCAATAATAATAAAAAATTGACCCATATGACTGGTTTTGTGGTCCAGGGTCACATTTGAAAGGAGCTGAAACTCCCCCGAACACGTCAAGAAACGCTAAAAGGTGTGTGTTCTCCGGCTCTGAGATCGGGGTACCTGAGGGATTGGCATGGGTGGGGGAAACCAAAGAGGAACTCAAAACAAGTGCCAAATTATGATCTGAAGGTGATTTATCTGGCCAAGCACTCACATCTGGGAACCATCTGAGTTCTCTTGTTCATGTTGATCATCTCCTCATCATCGCTGTCAGGTCTCAGATGGGCCAAACTATCAGCGCCGAGAGGATCAAGACCAACTGTAATTCCTCATGCGATGATATCATGCACATCAGCGCCGCTGGAAAACATGATATCAGTAATACCGACACAGGGAACGTTCAACTGTCACTTGATTCGGAATGTTCAGAGAACTTTCAAATAACGTTCACTTCACACAAAGTTGAACATTCCGTTTTGCAAACATTGAACGTTACATTTGAAAGTTCTGTTTTAAAAACTTTTTTTTTCTTTGTTATGCGCATGTTAAAACATTTCGAACATTCAAATATATATAAAGTAATTCATAATCAAATCATAAGTTAATGGAAAAGGTTTTGTTTTAGCTGTGGAAGCACAAAAAACACACACACAAAAAACACAGTCCATTTCCAAACTCAGATGATTAATTTAGAAACTGAAAGGATATATCAACAATGGAAACCAATTCTGTCTAATTCTGACATTTACTGTTTTCAACTTCTTTGACTTGTTATGACAGTCATTCAAACGGCAGAATATCAGACCATGATGTGTGTAGTTGCAGATTAAACACCAGAAAAAGAGAGACTATATATTACCCTGTAATGTATTAAAAGTTGGATATATACATTGCGCACTCTTTTGTCAGACGCTTCATATAGGCTATAGAACCTTGCGCTATAATATAAGCTTGTTTCTGCAGCGGAATAAAAAATAACAAAGGTAATTGCAACTTTTTCCCCTCAATTTCAAGTTTATATCTCGTAATTCTGACTTTTTTCTCAAAATTTCACTGTTTTATCTCGCAATTGACTTTTTTCCCTCAATTTCAAGTTTATATCTCGTAATTCTGACTTTTTTCTCAAAATTTCACATTTTTATCTCGCAATTTACTTTTTCCCCTCAATTACAAGTTTATATCTCGCAATTCTGATTTTTTTCTAAAAAAAAATTATCCCACAATTATGACGTTTTTTTCTCAGAATTGCGAGTTTATATCTCACAATTCTGACTTTCCCCCTCAAAATTTAATTGTTATCCCTCAATTAGCCTATAACTTTTCCCTCAGAACTGTGAGTTTATATCCTATACAATTCTGACTATTATTTTCTCAGAATTCCTCCTTTTTTATGCTCATGGGATCACTTTATGGATATAGTTTTAATTTTTAATTGTAATTAAATGTTATGATTTATCTAGTGCGTGAACAATTTATCAGTAGAAAATATTTAATTAACCATGAAAGTATTATGTAAGACATTTCTCCTTATATAGGCATAAAGCATTCTTTAAAATTAGGGCTGTAAACGATTAATCGCGATTAATCGAATCCAAAATAAAAGTTTGTGTTTACATAATATATGTGTGTGTATTTTGTATAATTATTTTGTATATATAAATACACACATCCATGTATATATTTGAGAAATATTTGCATTTATATACTGCATATATATTTTTATATGATTTATATTATATATAAATAGAACTATTTTATATATAAATAACACATTTTTCTTAAATATATACATGCATGTGTGTGTATTTATATATACACAATAATTATACACAATACACACACATATTTTATGTAAACACAAACTTCTATTTTGGATTCGATTAATCGCGATTAATCGTTTACAGCCCTAATTAAAATTGTGTCATTTTTTTATTAAGAGTGCAAAAACATAAACTATTATTGCCCAACTCTTTATAAAAAGTTGGATATATAAGTATATCCAACTTTAACCGCACATTTCTAAATCTTGAGAAGGAAAATGACATGGTTTCAGAAACAAGGCTTTTATACAAGTGCTGAAAAATGCAATACCTGGGAGCAATTTGGTGAAGGACTGGTAACAAATTGAACTGGTAATTCTGACTAATTTCCAGTCATTTGATAACCAGCAATTTAACACTCTCACTTTAATGGGAGCCGCAGTGTGATTCTATGAGGTTTCTAACAATGATGTCATTGTTCCCCGGGCAAGTGCTGTGATATATACGATTATAATATACAGCGTTGATGATACCACAGACATCATAACTTAATAAGTTGACCATGAACTTAAACTGATCTGGTCTACATGTGTGCTTGAGATCTGTAGAGTTTTGTTCTCCTTAAATCAAGTGCCAAGCAGACTGGATGTCTATTGCTGGAGAAACATTGAGTGGATGACTATTAAACAAATGCATTTACGAACAGACTCTAGAAATAGTGTTTCAACGCAAATTACAAGAAAATAGAATTGCTTTATTTTTTCTTCACTGTAAAAAAAAAAGTTGGTTTAACTTAAAAAAGCAAGTTACCTTGTTGGCTTACAATTTTGAGTTCGTTGTAATAAAATTTTTAAGTTAATACAATAGAATGGTTTAATAAACAGAAGCTCAAAATAGTATGTTATCTTCACACATTAGTTATCGAAGTTGATTTGATAAAAGATAAAAAGTTGTGATAACAAATCATGTAAATATTTTTTTACAGTGTGTCAACTTTAGAAAAAAGACAACGGTTGGCTAAATAAATTTTTTTTTTATTTCAATAATATCATTATGGAGTGTTGGAAAAACATTTGAATTATATTGTGTGTGAATTTACAATAAGATACACATAATTACAATCGGCATGATAGTTGCGCTAGTCTTTAAATCCCTATTGTTCCGTATATCCGAGTGAAACGCTTCTCAAACAAGAACAAATGTATGGGCGGGGCTTGATTTCTTCCACGGTTTGCTATTGGTGGATCTCATGTGAGTGACAGCACTGTAAAAAATGTGGCTGCGATTAGTTATAACAACTTAAAATTTATTGAGATAACTTCAACTTAACTAAACTAAAGTTAACTAAACTTAATATTTTAAGTCAAGCATGAACACATTCTTTTTTAAGTTGAAACAATGTTGGATTTTAAGTTGTGATAAATAATCGCAGCAATTTTTTTTACAGACAAGTTGCCCCGCCCTCACGCCATTAA